>NW_027278312.1:0-259823 GCF_030028105.1 Mobula birostris
GAGGTGCGTGAAAACATGGCGATATAGGGGAAGCTGTGAGAGGTGAGCAAAAACACGGTGATACAGGGGAAGCTATGAGAGGTGAGCAATAACACAGCGACAAAGGTGAATCTATGGGATGTGCGCGAAAAGACAGCGATATAGGGGAAGTTATGAGAGGTGCGCAAGGCACAGCGATATAAGGGATGCTATGGCAGGTGCGTGAGTACACAGCGATATAGGGGACGTGATGAGATGTGCATGAAAACGCAGTGATATTAGGGAAGGTATGAGAGGTGCACAAAAACACAGCGATATAAGAGAGGTTATGAGAGGTGTGCGAAAACACAGCGATATAGGGGAAGGTATGAAAGGTGCACGAAGGCACAGCGATATAGGGGATGCTATGGGAGGAGCGCAAAAACACAGCGATATAGGAGACGGTATGAGATGTGCATAAAAACATGGCTATATACGGGCAGGTATGAGAGGTGCGCGTAAACATGGCGATATGGGGGAAAGTTTGAGAGGTGCGCGAAAACTTGGCGTTACAGGGGAATGCATCAGAGCTGCCAGAAAACACAACGATGTAGTGGAATACATGAGAGGTGTGCGAAAACTGGGCAATATAGTGGAAGCTATGGGATGTGCACGAAAACAGGGCGATATAGGGGAAGCTATGAGAAGTGTGCGAAAACACAGCGATATAGGGGACGCAATGGGACGTGCGCGAAAACACAGTGATATAGGGCAAGTTATGAGAGGTGTGCGAGAACACGGAGATATAGGGTAAATTATGAGAGGTGTGCGAAAACACGGCAATACGTGAGAATGTATCAGACATGCGAGAAAACACAGCGATATAGGGGAAGTATTGAGAGAATCGAAAACATAGCGATCTAGGTGAAGACATGAGAGTTACGCGAAAACATGCGATATAGGGGAAGCTATGAGAGGTGAGCAAAAACACGGCGATACGGGGGAAGCTATGAGAGGTGAGCAAAACACAGTGATAAAGGTGAATCTATGGGATGTGCGCGAAAAGACAGCGATATAGGGGAAGTTATGAGAGGTGCGCAAGGCACAGCGATATAGGGGATGCTATGGGAGGTGAGAAATACACAGCGATATAGGGGACGTGATGAGATGTGCATGAAAACGCAGTGATATTAGGGAAGGTATGAGAGGTGCACAAAAACACAGCGATATAGGAGAAGTTATGAGAGGTGTGCGAAAACACAGCGATATAGGGGAAGGTATGAAAGGTGCACGATAACGCTGTGATATAAGGGAAGGTATAGGAGGTGCGCGAAAACAGGGCGATATAGGGCAAGGTATGAGAGGAGCACGAAGGCACAGCGATATAGGGGATGCTATGGGAGGTGCGCAAAAACACAGCGATATAGGAGACAGTATGAGATGTGCATAAAAACATGGCGATATAGGGGCAGGTATGAGAGGTGCGCGTAAAAACGGTGATATAGGGGAAAGTATGAGAGGTGCGTGAAAACTTGGCGTTACAGGCGAATGTATTAGAGGTGCCAGAAAACACAGCGATGTAGTGGAAGACATGAGAGGTGCGCGAAAAGAGGGCAATATAGTGGAAGGTATGGGATGTGCGCGAAAACAGGGCGATATAGGGGAAGGTATGAGAGGTGTGCAAAGGCACAGTAATATAAGGGGTGCAATGGGAGGTGCGCGAATACACAGCGATATACGGGATGCTATGAGATGTGCATGAAAACACGGCAATATAGGGGAAGGTATAAGAGCTGCACAGAAATACAGTGATATAGGAGAAGTTATGAGAGGTGTGTGAAAACACAGCGAGATAAGGGAAGGTATGAGAGGTGCAGGAAAACACAGCAATATTGGGGAAGATATCGGTGGTGCGCGAAAACCGGGCGATATAGTGGAAGTTATGAGAGGTGCGCGAAGGCACAGCGATATAGGGGATGCTATGAGAGGTGCGCGAAAACACCGTGATATAGGGGAAGACATGAGAGTGCGTAAAAATAGGGCAATATAGTGGAACCTATGGGATGTGCGCGAAACCACAACGATGCAGGGGAATGTATCAGAGGTGCGAGAAAACACAGCGATATAGGGGACGCTATGGGACATGCGTAAAAAAACAGTCATATGGGGAAGGTATGAGAGGTGTGCGAGAACACGGCGATATAGGGGAAATTGTAAGAGGTGCGCGAAAACATGGCAATACAGGAGAATGTATCAGAGGTGCGAGAAAACACAGCGATATAGGGGAAGTAATGATAGGAGCGAAAAGATAGCGATATAGGTGAAGACATGCGAGGTGCGCAAAAACACGGCGATATAGGGTAAGCTATGAGAGGTGAGCAATAACACAGCGATCAAGGTGAAGCTATGGGACATGCGCGAAATCAGCGATGTAGGCGAAGCTATGGGAGGTGCGCGAAAACAAAGCGATATAGGGGACGGTATGAGATGTGCATGAATACACGGCGATATTGGGGAAGCCATGAGAGGTTCTTGAAAACATAGCGATATCGGGGAAGGTATGAGAGGTGTGCAAAAACACAGCGATATAGGAGAAGTTAAGAGAGGTGCTTGAAAACACAGCGATATAGGGGAAGCTATGAGAGGTGCGCAAGGCACAGCGATATAGGGAATACTATGGGATATGCGCGAATACACAGTGATATAGGGGACGTGATGAGATGTGCATGAAAACGCAAAGGTATTAGGGAAGGTATGGGAGGTGCACGAATACACAGCGTTATAGGGGACGTTATGAGATGTGCATAAAATCACGGCGATATAGGGGAAGTTATGAGAGGTGAGCAAAAATACAGAAATATAGGAGAAGTTATGAGAGGTGCGTGAAAACACAACGATATAGGGGGAGGTATGAGAGGTACACAAAAACGCAGCGATATAAGGGAAGGTATAGGAGTTGCGTGAAAACAGGGCAATATAGGGGAAGGTATGAGAGGTGCACGAACACGCAGCGATATAAGGGAAGGTATAGGAGGTGCGCGAAAACAGGGCAATATAGAGGAAGGTATGAGAGGTCCACGAAGGCACAGAGATATAAGGGATGCTATGGGAGGTGCGTGAATATACAGCGATATAGGGGACGTGATAAGATGTGCATGGAAAACGCAGCGATATTAGGGAAGGTATGATAGGTGCACAAAAACACAGCGATATAGGAGAAGTTATGAGAGGTGTGTGAAAACACAGAGATATAGGGGAAGGTATGAGAGGTGCACGAAAACAGCGATATAGGTGAAGGAATGGGAGGTGCGCGAAAACAGGGCGATATAGTTGAAGGAATGGGAGGTGCGCGAAGACACAACGCATTATAGGGGATGCTATGGGAGGTGCGCGAATACACAGCGATATAGGGGACTTTATGAGATGCGCATAACAACACGGTATAGGCGATATAGGGGAAGTTACCAGTGGTGCCCAAAAACACGGCGATAGGGGAAGCTATGAGAGGTGAGCAATAACACAGCGCTAAAGGTGAATCCATGGGATGTGCGCGAAAATACAGCGATATAGGGGAAGGTATGAGAGGTGCGCAAGGCACAGTGATATAGGGGGAGGTATGAGAGGTGCACGAAAACAGAGCGATATAGGGGAAGGTATGGAAGGTGCTCGAAAACTGGGTGATATAGATGAAGTTATGAGAGTTATGCAAAGGCACAGCAATATAGGGGATGCTATGGAAGGTGCGCGAAAACACAGTCACATAGTGGAAGAGAGGAGAGGTGCGCGAAAACACGGTGATATAGGGGAAGCTATGAGAGTTGCGTGAAAACACGTTGATACAGGGAACTGTATCAGAAGTGCGAGAACACAGAGCGATATAGGGGAAGTATTGAGAGGATCGAAAACATAGCGATCTAGGTGAAGACATGCGAGGTGCGCAAAAACACGGCGATATAGGGTAAGCTATGAGAGGTGAGCAATAACACAGCGATCAAGGTGAAGCTATGGGACATGCGCGAAAACAGCGATGTAGGCGAAGCTATGGGAGGTGCGCGAAAACACAGTGATATAGGGGACGGTATGAGATGTGCATGAATACACGGCGATATTGGGGAAGCCATGAGAGGTCTTGAAAACACAGCGATATCGGGGAAGGTATGAGAGGTGTGCAAAAACACAGCGATATAGGAGAAGTTAAGAGAGGTGCTTGAAAACACAGCGATATAGGGGAAGCTATGAGAGGTGCGCAAGGCACAGCGATATAGGGAATACTATGGGATATGCGCGAATACACAGTGATATAGGGGACGTGATGAGATGTGCATGAAAACGCAAAGGTATTAGGGAAGGTATGGGAGGTGCACGAATACACAGCGTTATAGGGGACGTTATGAGATGTGCATAAAATCACGGCGATATAGGGGAAGTTATGAGAGGTGAGCAAAAATACAGAAATATAGGAGAAGTTATGAGAGGTGCGTGAAAACACAACGATATAGGGGAAGGTATGAGAGGTACACAAAAATGCAGCGATATAAGGGAAGGTATAGGAGTTGCGTGAAAACAGGGCAATATAGGGGAAGGTATGAGAGGTGCACGAACACGCAGCGATATAAGGGAAGGTATAGGAGGTGCGCGAAAACAGGGCAATATAGGGGAAGGTATGAGAGGTGCACGAAGGCACAGAGATATAAGGGAAGCTATGGGAGGTGGGTGAATATACAGCGATATAGGGGACGTGATAAGATGTGCATGAAAACGCAGCGATATTAGGGAAGGTATGATAGGTGCACAAAAAAACAGCGATATAGGAGAAGTTATGAGAGGTGTGTGAAAACACAGAGATATAGGGGAAGGTATGAGAGGTGCACGAAACAGCGATATAGGTGAAGGAATGGGAGGTGCGCGAAAACAGGGCGATATAGTTGAAGGAATGGGAGGTGCGCGAAGACACAACGCATTATAGGGGATGCTATGGGAGGTGCGCGAATACACAGCGATATAGGGGACTTTATGAGATGCGCATAACAACACGGTATAGGCGATATAGGGGAAGTTACCAGTGGTGCCCAAAAACACGGCGATAGGGGAAGCTATGAGAGGTGAGCAATAACACAGCGCTAAAGGTGAATCCATGGGATGTGCGCGAAAATACAGCGATATAGGGGAAGGTATGAGAGGTGCGCAAGGCACAGTGATATAGGGGGAGGTATGAGAGGTGCACGAAAACAGAGCGATATAGGGGAAGGTATGGAAGGTGCTCGAAAACTGGGTGATATAGATGAAGTTATGAGAGTTATGCAAAGGCACAGCAATATAGGGGATGCTATGGAAGGTGCGCGAAAACACAGTCACATAGTGGAAGAGAGGAGAGGTGCGCGAAAACACGGTGATATAGGGGAAGCTATGAGAGTTGCGTGAAAACACGTTGATACAGGGAACTGTATCAGAAGTGCGAGAACACAGAGCGATATAGGGGAAGTATTGAGAGGATCGAAAACATAGCGATCTAGGTGAAGACATGAGAGGTGCGCGAAAACATGCGATATAGGGGAAGCTATGAGAGGTGAGCAAAAACACGGCGATACAGGGGAAGCTATGAGAGGTGAGCAATAACACAGCGATAAAGCTGAATCTATGGGATGTGTGCGAAAAGACAGCGATATAGGGGAAGATATGAGAGGTGCGCAAGGCACAGCGATATAAGGGATGCTATGGGAGGTGCGTGAATATACAGCGATATAGGGGACGTGATCAGATGTGCATGAAAACTCAGCGATATTAGGGTAGATATGAGAGGTGCACAAAAACACAGCGATGTAGGAGAAGTTATGAGAGGTGTCTGAAAACACAGCGATATAGGGGAAGGTATGAGAGGTTTGTGAAAATACAGCGATATAGGGGAGGTATGAGAGGTGCATGAAAACACAGCGATATAGGGGAAGATATGGAAGGTGCGCGAAAACGGGGCGATATAGGGGAAGGTATGAGAGGTGCGCGAAGGCACAGCATTATAAGGGATGCTATGGGATGTGCGCGAATACACAGCGATATAGGGGACGTTATGAGATGTGCATAAAAACACGGCAATATAGGGGAAATTATGAGAGGTGCGCAAAAATACAGCAATACAGGGGAAGTTATGAGAGGTGCGTGAAAACACAGCGATATAAGGGGAGGTATGAGTGGTACACGAAAACACAGCGATATAGGCGAAGTAATGATAGGAGCAAAAACATAGCGATATAGGTGAAGATATGCGAGGTGTGCGAAAACACGGCGAAATATGGTAAGCTATGAGAGGTGAGCAATAACACAGCGATCAAGGTGAAGCTAAGGGATGTGCGTGAAAACAGCGATGTAGGCGAAGCTATGGGAGGTGCGCGAAAGCACAGTGATATAGGGGAAGGTATGAGATGTGCGCAAAAATACTTCGATATAGGGGAAGGTATGAGAGCTGCGTGAAAACACAGCGATATAGGGGAAGTTATGAGAGGTGCGTGAAAACCCAGCGACATTGGGGACGTTATGAGATGTGCATGAAAACACGGTGATATTGGGGAAGGTATGAGAGGTGTGCAAAAACACAGCGATATACGGGAATGCATGAGAGGAGTGCGAAAACAGGGCGATACAGGGGAAGTTAAGAGAGGTGTGTGAAAACACAGCGATTTAGGGAAGGTATGAGAGGAGTTCGAAAACACAGCGATATCGGGAAAGTATGGGAGGTGCGCGAAAACAGGGCGATATAGGGGAAGCTATGAGAGGTGAGCAAAAACATGGTGATACAGGGGAAGCTATGGGAGGTGCGTGAATACACAGTGATATAGGGGACGTGATGAGATGTGCATGAAAATGCAACGATATTAGTGAAGGTATGAGAGGCGCGCGAAAACACAGCGATATAGGGGAAGGTATGAGAGGTGCACGAAAACAGCGATATAGGGGAAGGTATGAGAGGTGCGCGAAAACAGGGCGATATATGTGAAGGAATGGGAGGTGCGCGAAAACAGGGTGATATAGGTGAAGGAATGGGAGGTGTGCGAAAACAGGGCGATATAGATGAAGTTATGAGAGGTATGCGAAGGCACAGCAATATAGGGGATTCTATGGAATGTGCGCGAAAACACAGTGATATAGGGGAAGACAGGAGAGGTGCGCGAAAACACGGCGATATAGGGGAACCTATGAGAGGTGAGCAATAACACAGGGATAAAGGTGAATCTATGGGATGTGCGCGAAAAGACAGTGATATAGGGGAATCTATGAGAGGTGCGCAACTCACAGCGATATAGGGGATGCTATGAGAGGTGCGTGAATACACAGCGATATAGGGGACGTGATGAGATGTGCATGAAAACGCAGTGATATTGGGGAAGGTATGAGAGGTGCACAAAAACACAGCGATATAGGAGAAGTTATGAGAGGTGTGCGAAAACACAGCGATGTAGGGGAAGGTATGAAAGGTGCACGAAAACACAGAGATATATACGGGAAGGAATGGGAGGTGCACGAATACACAGCGATATAGGGGACGTTATGAGATGTGCATGAAAACGCAGCGATATTGGGGAAGGTATGAGAGGTGCACAAAAACACAACGATATAGGAGAAGTTATGAGAGGTGAGCAAAAACACGGCGATACAGGGGAAGTTATGAGAGGTGCGCAAGGCACAGCGATATAGGGGAAGCTATGAGAGGTGCGCAAGCACAGCGATATAGGGGATGCTATGAGAGGTGCGCGAATACACAGCGATACTGGGGAAATTATGAGAGGTGTATGAAAACTCAGCAATATTAGGGAAGGTATGAGAGGTGCACAAAAGCACAGCGATATAGGAGATATTATGAGAGTTGTGTGAAAAGACAGCGATATAGGGGAAGGTATGAGAGGTGCACGAAAACAGTAATATAGGGGAAGGTATGAGAGGTGTGCGAGAACGTGGCGATATAGGGGAAATTGTAAGAGGTGCGCAAAAGCATGGCAATGCAGGAGAATGTATCAGAGGTGCGAGAAAACACAGCGATATAGGGGAAGTAATGATAGGAGCAAAAACATAGCGATATAGGTGAAGACATGCGAGCTGCGCGAAAACACGGCGATATAGGGTAAGCTATGAGAGGTGAGCAATAACACAGCGATCAAGTTGAAGCTATAGGATGTGTGCGAAAACAGCGATGTAGGTGAAGCTATGGGAGGTGCGCGTAAACACAGCGATATAGGGGAATGTATGAGAGGTGTGCAAAACACAGCGATATAGGAGAAGTTAAGAGAGGTGCGTGAAAACACAGCAATAGAGGGGAAGGTAGGAGAGGAGCACGAAAACACAGCGATATCGGGGAAGGTATGGGAGGTGCGCGAAAACAGGGCGATATACGGGAATGCATGAGAGGTGCGCGAAGGCACAGTGATATAGGGGATTCTATGGGTGGTGCGCAAATACACAGCGATATAGGGGATGTTATGAGACGTGCATGAAAACACATCAATATAGGGGAAGATATGAGATATGCGCAAAAATACATTGATAAAGGGGAAGGTATGAGAGGTGCGCGAAAGCAGCGATGTAGGCGAAGCTATGGGAGATGCGCGAAAGCACAGCGATATAGGGGAAGGTATGAGATGTGCATCAATACACGGCGATAGTTGGGAAGCCATGAGAGGTGTGCGAAAACACAGCGATATAGGGGAAGGTATGAGAGGAGTGCGAAAACAGGGCGATATAGGGGAGGTTATGAGAGGTGCGTGAAAACCCAGCGACATTGGGGACGTTATGAGATGTGCATGAAACACGGTGATATTGGGGAAGGTATGAGAGGTGTGCAAAAGCACAGCGGTATATGGGAATGCATGAGAGGTGCGCGAAGGCACAGTGATATAGGGGATGGTATGGGAGGTGCGCGAATACATAGCGATATAGGGGAAGGTATGAGATGTGCGCAAAATACATCGATATAGGGGAAGGTATGAGAGGAGCATGAAAACAGCGATGTAGGCGAAGTTATGCGAGGTGCGCGAAAACACAGCGATATGGGGGAAGGTATGAGATGTGCATGAATACACGGCGATAGTCGGGAAGCCATGAGAGGTGTGAGAAAACACAGCGATATAGGGGAAGGTATGAGAGCAGCGTGAAAACACATTGATATAGGGGAAGGTATGAGAGGAGTGCGAAAACAGGGCGATATTGAGGAAGTTATGAAAGGTGCGTGAAAACCTAGCGATATAGGGGACGTTATGAGATCTGCATGAAAACACGGCGATATAGGGGAAGGTATCAGAGGTGCACGAAGGCACAGCGACATAGGAGAAGGTATGAGAGGTGCACGAAAACAGCGATATAGGTGAAGGAATGGGAGGTGCGTGAAAACAGGGCGATATTTGGGAAGGTATGAGAGGTGCGTGAAGGCACTGTGACATAAGGGATGCTATGGGGAGGTGTCGCGAATACACAGCGATATAGAGGACGTTATGAGATGTGCATAACAACACGGCGATATAGGGTAAGTTATGAGAGGTCCGCAAAAACACGGCGATATAGGGGAAACTATGAGAGGTGAGCAATAACACAGCGATAAAGGTGAATCTATGGGATGTGCGCGAAAAGACAGCTGTATAGGGGAAGGTATGAGAGGTGCGCAAGGCACAGCGATATAGGGGGAGGTATGAGAGGTGCACGAAAACACAGCGATATAGGGGACGTGATGAGATGTGTATGAAAACGCACTGATATTAGGGAAGTTATGAGAGGTACACAAAAACACAGCGATATAGGAGAAGTTATGAGAGGTGTGCGAAAACACAGCGATATAGGGGAAGGTATGAAAGGTGCACGATAACGCTGTGATATAAGGGAAGGTATAGGAGGTGCGCGAAAACAGGGCGATATAGGGCAAGGTATGAGAGGAGCACGAAGGCACAGCGATATAGGGGATGCTATGGGAGGTGCGCAAAAACACAGCGATATAGGAGACAGTATGAGATGTGCATAAAAACATGGCGATATAGGGGCAGGTATGAGAGGTGCGCGTAAAAACGGTGATATAGGGGAAAGTATGAGAGGTGCGTGAAAACTTGGCGTTACAGGCGAATGTATTAGAGGTGCCAGAAAACACAGCGATGTAGTGGAAGACATGAGAGGTGCATGAAAACAGGGCGATATAGGGGAAGGTATGAGAGGTGCGCGAAGGCACAGCAATATAAGGGGTGCTATGGGAGGTGCGCGAATACACAGCGATATGCGGGATGCTATGAGATGTGCATGAAAACACGGCAATATAGGGAAGGTATAAGAGCTGCACAAAAATAAAGTGATATAGGAGAAGTTATGAGAGGTGTGTGAAAACACAGCGAGATAGGGGAAGGTATGAGAGGTGCAGGAAAACACAGCAATATTGGGGAAGATATCGGTGGTGCGCGAAAACCGGGCGATATAGGGCAAGGTATGAGAGGAGCACGAAGGCACAGCGATATAGGGGATGCTATGGGAGGTGCGCAAAAACACAGCGATATAGGAGACAGTATGAGATGTGCATAAAAACATGGCGATATAGGGGCAGGTATGAGAGGTGCGCGTAAAAACGGTGATATAGGGGAAAGTATGAGAGGTGCGTGAAAACTTGGCGTTACAGGCGAATGTATTAGAGGTGCCAGAAAACACAGCGATGTAGTGGAAGACATGAGAGGTGCATGAAAACAGGGCGATATAGGGGAAGGTATGAGAGGTGCGCGAAGGCACAGCAATATAAGGGGTGCTATGGGAGGTGCGCGAATACACAGCGATATGCGGGATGCTATGAGATGTGCATGAAAACACGGCAATATAGGGGAAGGTATAAGAGCTGCACAAAAATAAAGTGATATAGGAGAAGTTATGAGAGGTGTGTGAAAACACAGCGAGATAGGGGAAGGTATGAGAGGTGCAGGAAAACACAGCAATATTGGGGAAGATATCGGTGGTGCGCGAAAACCGGGCGATATAGTGGAAGTTATGAGAGGTGCGCGAAGGCACAGCGATATAGGGGATGCTATGAGAGGTGCGCGAAAACACCGTGATATAGGGGAAGACATGAGAGTGCGTAAAAATAGGGCAATATAGTGGAACCTATGGGATGTGCGCGAAACCACAACGATGCAGGGGAATGTATCAGAGGTGCGAGAAAACACAGCGATATAGGGGACGCTATGGGACATGCGCAAAAAAACAGTCATATGGGGAAGGTATGAGAGGTGTGCGAGAACACGGCGATATAGGGGAAATTGTAAGAGGTGCGCAAAAACATGGCAATACAGGAGAATGTATCAGAGGTGCGAGAAAACACAGCGATGTAGGGGAAGTAATGATAGGAGCGAAAAGATAGCGATATAGGTGAAGACATGCGAGGTGCGCAAAAACACGGCGATATAGGGTAAGCTATGAGAGGTGAGCAATAACACAGCGATCAAGGTGAAGCTATGGGACATGCGCGAAATCAGCGATGTAGGCGAAGCTATGGGAGGTGCGCGAAAACAAAGCGATATAGGGGACGGTATGAGATGTGCATGAATACACGGCGATATTGGGGAAGCCATGAGAGGTTCTTGAAAACATAGCGATATCGGGGAAGGTATGAGAGGTGTGCAAAAACACAGCGATATAGGAGAAGTTAAGAGAGGTGCTTGAAAACACAGCGATATAGGGGAAGCTATGAGAGGTGCGCAAGGCACAGCGATATAGGGAATACTATGGGATATGCGCGAATACACAGTGATATAGGGGACGTGATGAGATGTGCATGAAAACGCAAAGGTATTAGGGAAGGTATGGGAGGTGCACGAATACACAGCGTTATAGGGGACGTTATGAGATGTGCATAAAATCACGGCGATATAGGGGAAGTTATGAGAGGTGAGCAAAAATACAGAAATATAGGAGAAGTTATGAGAGGTGCGTGAAAACACAACGATATAGGGGGAGGTATGAGAGGTACACAAAAACGCAGCGATATAAGGGAAGGTATAGGAGTTGCGTGAAAACAGGGCAATATAGGGGAAGGTATGAGAGGTGCACGAACACGCAGCGATATAAGGGAAGGTATAGGAGGTGCGCGAAAACAGGGCAATATAGAGGAAGGTATGAGAGGTCCACGAAGGCACAGAGATATAAGGGATGCTATGGGAGGTGCGTGAATATACAGCGATATAGGGGACGTGATAAGATGTGCATGAAAACGCAGCGATATTAGGGAAGGTATGATAGGTGCACAAAAACACAGCGATATAGGAGAAGTTATGAGAGGTGTGTGAAAACACAGAGATATAGGGGAAGGTATGAGAGGTGCACGAAAACAGCGATATAGGTGAAGGAATGGGAGGTGCGCGAAAACAGGGCGATATAGTTGAAGGAATGGGAGGTGCGCGAAGACACAACGCATTATAGGGGATGCTATGGGAGGTGCGCGAATACACAGCGATATAGGGGACTTTATGAGATGCGCATAACAACACGGTATAGGCGATATAGGTGAAGTTACCAGTGGTGCCCAAAAACACGGCGATAGGGGAAGCTATGAGAGGTGAGCAATAACACAGCGCTAAAGGTGAATCCATGGGATGTGCGCGAAAATACAGCGATATAGGGGAAGGTATGAGAGGTGCGCAAGGCACAGCGATATAGGGGGAGGTATGAGAGGTGCACGAAAACAGAGCGATATAGGGGAAGGTATGGAAGGTGCTCGAAAACTGGGTGATATAGATGAAGTTATGAGAGTTATGCAAAGGCACAGCAATATAGGGGATGCTATGGAAGGTGCGCGAAAACACAGTCACATAGTGGAAGAGAGGAGAGGTGCGCGAAAACACGGTGATATAGGAGAAGCTATGAGAGTTGCGCGAAAACACGTTGATACAGGGAACTGTATCAGAAGTGCGAGAACACAGAGCGATATAGGGGAAGTATTGAGAGGATCGAAAACATAGCGATCTAGGTGAAGACATGAGAGGTGCGCGAAAACATGCGATATAGGGGAAGCTATGAGAGGTGAGCAAAAACACGGCGATACAGGGGAAGCTATGAGAGGTGAGCAATAACACAGCGATAAAGCTGAATCTATGGGATGTGCGCGAAAAGACAGCGATATAGGGGAAGTTATTAGAGGTGCGCAAGGCACAGCGATATAGGGGATGCTATGGGAGGTGCGTGAATACACAGCGATATAGGGGACGTGATGAGATGTGCATGAAAACGCAGTGATATTAGGGAAGGTATGAGAGGTGCACAAAAACACTGCGATATAGGAGAAGTTATGAGATGTGTGCGAAAACACAGCGATATAGGGGAAGGTATGAAAGGTGCGCGAAGGCACAGCATTATAAGGGATGCTATGGGATGTGCGCGAATACACAGCAATATAGGGGACGTTATGAGATGTGCATAAAAACACGGCAATATAGGGGAAATTATGAGAGGTGCGCAAAAATACAGCAATACAGGGGAAGTTATGAGAGGTGCGTGAAAACACAGCGATATAAGGGGAGGTATGAGTGGTACACGAAAACACAGCGATATAGGCGAAGTAATGATAGGAGCAAAAACATAGCGATATAGGTGAAGATATGCGAGGTGTGCGAAAACACGGCGAAATATGGTAAGCTATGAGAGGTGAGCAATAACACAGCGATCAAGGTGAAGCTAAGGGATGTGCGTGAAAACAGCGATGTAGGCGAAGCTATGGGAGGTGCGCGAAAGCACAGTGATATAGGGGAAGGTATGAGATGTGCGCAAAAATACTTCGATATAGGGGAAGGTATGAGAGCTGCGTGAAAACACAGCGATATAGGGGAAGTTATGAGAGGTGCGTGAAAACCCAGCGACATTGGGGACGTTATGAGATGTGCATGAAAACACGGTGATATTGGGGAAGGTATGAGAGGTGTGCAAAAACACAGCGATATACGGGAATGCATGAGAGGAGTGCGAAAACAGGGCGATACAGGGGAAGTTAAGAGAGGTGTGTGAAAACAGCGATTTAGGGGAAGGTATGAGAGGAGTTCGAAAACACAGCGATATCGGGAAAGTATGGGAGGTGCGCGAAAACAGGGCGATATAGGGGAAGCTATGAGAGGTGAGCAAAAACATGGTGATACAGGGGAAGCTATGGGAGGTGCGTGAATACACAGTGATATAGGGGACGTGATGAGATGTGCATGAAAATGCAACGATATTAGTGAAGGTATGAGAGGCGCGCGAAAACACAGCGATATAGGGGAAGGTATGAGAGGTGCACGAAAACAGCGATATAGGGGAAGGTATGAGAGGTGCGCGAAAACAGGGCGATATATGTGAAGGAATGGGAGGTGCGCGAAAACAGGGCGATATAGGTGAAGGAATGGGAGGTGTGCGAAAACAGGGCGATATAGATGAAGTTATGAGAGGTATGCGAAGGCACAGCAATATAGGGGATTCTATGGAATGTGCGCGAAAACACAGTGATATAGGGGAAGACAGGAGAGGTGCGCGAAAACACGGCGATATAGGGGAACCTATGAGAGGTGAGCAATAACACAGGGATAAAGGTGAATCTATGGGATGTGCGCGAAAAGACAGCGATATAGGGGAATCTATGAGAGGTGCGCAACTCACAGCGATATAGAGGATGCTATGAGAGGTGCGTGAATACACAGCGATATAGGGGACGTGATGAGATGTGCATGAAAACGCAGCGATATTGGGGAAGGTATGAGAGGTGCACAAAAACACAGCGATATAGGAGAAGTTATGAGAGGTGTGCGAAAACACAGCGATGTAGGGGAAGGTATGAAAGGTGCACGAAAACACAGAGATATATACGGGAAGGAATGGGAGTTGCATGAATACACAGCGATATAGGGGACGTTATGAGATGTGCATGAAAACGCAGCGATATTGGGGAAGGTATGAGAGGTGCACAAAAACACAGCGATATAGGAGCAGTTATGAGAGGTGTGTGAAAACACAGCGATATAGGGGAAGGTATGAAGGGTGCAGGAAAACACAGCGATTTAGGGGAAGGAATCGGAGGTGCGCGAAAACTGCGATATAGGGGAAGGTATGAGAGGTGCACGAAGGCACAGCGATATAGTGGATGCTATGGGAGGTGCGCAAATACACAGCGATATAGGAGAAGTTATGAGAGGTGCACGAAAACAGCGATATAGGTGAAGGAATGGGAGGTGCGCGAAAACAGGGCGATATTTGGGAAGGTATGAGAGGTGCGTGAAGGCACTGTGACATAAGGGATGCTATGGGGAGGTGTCGCGAATACACAGCGATATAGAGGACGTTATGAGATGTGCATAACAACACGGCGATATAGGGTAAGTTATGAGTGGTGCGCAAAAACACGGCGATATAGGGGAGGTGAGCAATAACACAGCGATAAAGGTGAATCTATGGGATATGCGCGAAAAGACAGCTGTATAGGGGAAGGTATGAGAGGTGCACAAGGCACAGCGATATAGGGGGATGTATGAGAGGTGCACGAAAACACAGCGATATAGGGGACGTGATGAGATGTGCATGAAAACGCACTGATATTAGGGAAGTTATGAGAGGTGCACAGAAACACAGCGATATAGGAGAAGTTATGAGAGGTGTGTGAAAACACAGCGATATATGGGAAGGTATGGAAGGTGCACGAAAACGGGGCGATATAGGCGAAGGTATGAGAGGTGCGCGAAGGCACAGCATTATAAGGGATGCTATGGGATATGCGCGAATACACAGCGATATAGGGGACGTTATGAGATGTGCATGAAAACACGGCAATATAGGGGAAGGTATAAGAGCTGCGCAAAAATACAGTGATATAGGAGAAGTTATGAGAGGTGCGTGAAAACACAGCGATATAAGGGAAGGTATGAGAGGTGCACGAAAACACAGCAATATTGGGGAAGGTATGGGAGGTGCGCGAAAACAGGGCGATATAGGGGAAGTTATGAGAAGTGCTCGAAGGCACAGCGATATAAGGGATGCTATGAGAGGTGCGCGAAAACACCGTGATATAGTGGAAGACATGAGAGGTGCGCAAAAACAGGGCAATATAGTGGAACCTATGGGATGTGCGCGAAACCACGGCGATACAGGGGAATGTATCAGAGTTGCGAGAAAACACAGCGATATAGGTGACGCTATGGCACATGCGCAAAAAAGCAGTGGCATAGGGGAAGGTATGAGAGGTGTGTGAGAACACGGCGATATAGGGGAAATTGTAAGAGGTGCGCGAAAACATGCAATACAGGAGAATGTATCAGAGGTGCGAGAAAACACAGCGATATAGGGAAGTAATGATAGGAGCGAAAACAGCGATATAGGTGAAGACATGCGAGGTGCGCGAAAACACGGCGATATAGGGTAAGCTATGAGAGGTGATCAATACCGCATCGATCAAGGGGAAGCTATGGGATGTGTGCAAAAACAGCGATGTAGGCGAAGCTATGGGAGTTGCGCGAAAACACAGCGATATAGGGGAAGTTATGAGATGTGCATGAATACACGGTGATAGTCGGGTAACCATGAGATGTGCATGAAAACACGGTGATATTGGGGAAGGTATGAGAGGTGTGCAAAAACACAGCGATATACGGGAATGCATGAGAGGAGTGCGAAAACAGGATGATATAGGGGAAGCTATGAACGGTGAGCAATAACACAGCGATAAAGGGGACATTATGAGATCTGCGCAAAAATACATTGTTATAGGGGAAGGTATGAGAGGTGCACGAAAACAGCGATTCAGGCGAAGCTATGGGAGGTGCGCGAAAACACAGCGATATAGGGGAAGGTATGAGATGTGCGTGAATACACGGCGATAGTCGGGAAGCCATGAGAGCTGTGCGAAAACACAGCGATATAGGGGAAAGTATGAGAGCTGCGTGAAAACACCGTGATATTGGGGAAGTTATGAGAGGAGCGCGAAAACACAGCGATATACGGGAATGCATGAGAGGTGCGCGAAGGCCCAGTGATATAGGGGATGATATGGGAGATGCGCGAATACACAGCGATATAGGGGACGTTATGAGATGTGCGCAAAAATACATCGATATAGGGGAAGCTATGAAATGTGCATGAATACACGGTGATAGTCGGGAAGCCATGAGAGGTGTGCGAAAACACAGCGATATAGGGGAAGGTATGAGAGCAGCGTGAAAACACATTGATATAGGGGAAGGTATGAGAGGAGTGCGAAAACAGGGCGATATAGGGGAAGTTATGAGAGGTGCGTGAAAACCTAGCGATATAGGGGACGTTATGAGATGTGCATGAAAACACGGCGATATAGGGGAAGGTATGAGAGGTGCGCGAAGGCACAGCGATATAAGGGATGCTATGGGAGGTGCGTGAATACACAACGGTATAGAGGACGTCATGAGATGTGCATAATAACACGGCGATATAGGGTATGTTATGAGAGGTGCGCAAAAACAGGGCAATATAGTGGAAATTATGGGATGGGCGCAAAACCACGGCGATACAGGGGAATGTATCAGAGGTGCGAGAAAACACAGCGATATAGGGGACGCTATGGGACATGCGTAAAAAAGCAGTGATATAGGGGAAGGCATGAGAGGTGTGCGAGAACACGGTGATATAGGGGAAATTGTAAGAGGTGCGCGAAAACATGCAATACAGGAGAATGTATCAGAGGTGCGAGAAAACACAGCGATATAGGGGAAATTGTAAGAGGTGCGGGAAAACATGCAATACAGGAGAATGTATCAGAGGTGCGAGAAAACACAGCGATATAGGGGAGGTAATGATAGGAACGAAAACATAGCAATATAGGTGAAGACATGCGAGGTGCGCGAAAACACGGCGATATAGGGTAAGCTATGAGAGGTGATCAATAACACATCGATCAAGCAGAAGGTATGGGTTGTGCGCAAAAACAGCGATGTAGGCGAAGCTATGGGAGGTGCGCGAAAACACAGCGATATAGGGGAAGTTATGAGATGTGCATAAAAACACAGCGATATGGGGGAAGTTATGAGAGGTGCGCAAAAATGCAGCGATATAGGGGAAGGTATGAGAGGTGTGCAAAAACACAGCGATATCGGGGAAGTTATGGGAAGTGAGCGAAAACAGGGCGATATAGGGGAAGGTATGAGAGGTACGCGAAGGCACAGTGATATAGGGGGCTATGGGAGGTGCACGAATACACAGTGATATAGGGGACGTTATGAGATGTGCATTAAAATGCAGAGATATCAAGGAAGAAATAAGAGGTGCAGAAAACAAGGGCGATATAGGAGAAGTCATGAGAGGTGTGTGAAAACACAACGATATAGGGGAATGTATGAGAGATGCACGAAAACACAGCGATATAGGGGAAGGTCTGGGAGGTGCGCGAAAACACAGCGATATAGGGGATGCTATGGGATGTGCGTGAAAACACAGTGATATAGGAGACGGTATGAGATGTGCATGAAAGCACAACGATATAGGGGAAGATATGAGAGGTACAGGAAAGCACAGCGATATAACGGATGGTATGGGATGTGCGTGAAAACACAGCGATATAGGGGACGCTATGGGAGGTGCGCGAAAACACGGCGAATCAGGGGAATGTATCAGAGGTACGAGAAAACACAGCGAGATAGGGGAAGTAATGAGAGGAGCGAAAACATAGCGATCTAGGTGAAGACATGAGAGGTGCGCGAAAACACAGCGATATAGGGGAAGCTATGAAAGGTGAGCAAAAACACGCCGATATAGGGGAAGCTCTCGAGGTGTGCAATAACACAGTGAAAGAGTTGAATCTATGGGATGTGTGCGAAAAGACACCGATATAGGGGAAGGTATGGGAGGTGCGCAAGGCACAGCGATATAGGGGATGCTATGGGAGGTGCGTGAATACACAGCGATATAGGGGACGTTATGAGATGTGCAGGAAGAAGCAGCGATATTAGGGAAGATATAAGAGGTGCACAAAAACACAGCGATATAGGAGAAGTTATGAGAGGTGTGTGAGAACACAGCGATATAGAGGGAGGTATGAGAGGTGCACGAAAACACAGCGATACAGGGGAAGGTATGGGAGGTGCTCGCAAACAGGGCGATATAGGGGACGGTATGAGATTTGTATGAAAACATGGCGATATAGGGGAAGCTATGAGAGGTGTGCGAAAACACGACAATATAGGGGACGGTATGAGAGGTTCGCAAGGCACAGCGATATAGGGGATGCTATGGGAGGTGCATGAACCCACAGCGATATACGGGACGTTATGAGATGTGCATGAAAACGCAGCGATATTAGGGAAGGTATGAGAGGTTCACAAAAACACAGCGACATAGGAGAATGAATGGGAAGTGTGCGAAAACAGGGCGATATAGGCGAAGGTATGAGAAATGCGCGAAGGCACAGCAATATGTGGGAGGCTATGGGAGGTGCGCGACTCCACAGTGATATAGGGGACGTTATGAGATGTGCATAAAAACACAGCGATATGGGGAAGTTATGAGAGGTGCGCAAAAATGCAGCAATATTGGAGAAGTTATGAGAGGTGCGTGAAAACACAGTGATATAGGGGAAGGTATGAGAGGTGTGCGAAAACAGGGCGATATATGGGAAGGTATGAGAGGTGCATGAAGGCACAGTGATATAGGGGATGCTACGGGAGGTGCGCGAATGCACAGCGATATAGGAGACGTTATGAGATGTGCATGAAAACACGGCAATATAGGGGAAGGTATGAGATGTACGCAAAAGTACAGCGATATAGGAGAAGTTATGAGAGGTGCGTGAAAACACAGCGATATAGGGGAAAGTATAAGAGGTGCACAATAATACAGCGATATAGGGGAAGGTATGGGAGGTGCGCGAAAACAGGGCGATATAGGGGACGTTATGAGATTTGCATGAAAACACATCAATATAGGGGAAGGTATGAGATGTGCACAAAAATACAGCGATATCGCAGAAGTTATGAGAGGTGCATGAAAACACAGCGATACAGGGGAAGGTATGAGAGGTGCGCGAAAACAGAGCGATATAAGGGATGCTATGGGAGGTGCGTGAAAACACAGCGATAAAGGGGACAGTACGAGATGTGCATGAATACACGGCGATATTGGGGAAGCCCTGAGAGGTGCATGAAAACACAGCGATATAGGGGAAGTTATGAGAGTTGCGCAAAAATGCAGCAATAGAGGAGAAGTTATGAGAGCTGCGAGAAAACACAGCGATATAGGGGAAGGCATGAGAGGTACGCGAAGGCATAGTTACATAGGGGTGCTATGGGAGGTGCACGAAAAGACGGCGATATAGGGGAAATTATGAGAGGTGAGCGAAAACACGGCGATACGGGGGAATGTATCAGAGGTGCGAGAAAACACAGCGATATAGGGGAAGCTATGAAAGGTGAGCAAAAACACGGCGATATAAGGGAAGCTCTGAGAGGTGTGCAATAGCACAGTGATAAAGTTGAATCTATGGGATGTGTGCGAAAAGACACCGATATAGGGGAAGGTATGGGAGATGCGCAAGGCACAGTGATATAGGGGAAGGTATGGGAGGTGCGCGAAAACAGGACGATATAGGGGACGTTATGAGATGTGCATGAAAGCACGGCAATATATGGGAAGGTAAGAGAGGTGCCCGAAAACACAGCATTATAGGGGACGCTATGGGACGTGCGCGAAAACACGGCGATATAGGGGAAATTATGAGAGGTGCGCGAAAACACGACGATACAGGGGAATGTATCAGAGGTGCGAGACAACACAGCGAGATAGGGGAAGTAATGAGAGGAGCGAAAACATAGCAATCTAGGTGAAGACATGAGAGGTGCGCGAAAACACAGCGATATAGGGGAAGCTATGAAAGGTGAGCAAAAACACGACAATATAGGGGAAGCTCTGCGAGGTGTGCAATAACACAGTGATAAAGTTGAATCTATGGGATGTGTGCGAAAAGACACCGATATAGGGGAAGTTATGGGAGGTGCGCAAGGCACAGCGATATAGGGGATGCTATGGGAGGTGCGTGAATACACAGCGATATACGGGACGTTATGAGATGTGCAGGAAGAAGCAGCGATATTAGGGAATATATAAGAGGTGCATAAAAACAGAGCGATATAGGAGAAGTTATGAGAGGTGCGTGAAAGCACAGCGATATAGAGGGAGGTATGAGAGGTGCACGAAAACACAGCGATACAGGGGAAGGTATGGGAGGTGTGCGAGAACACAGCAATATAGGGGAAATTCTAAGAGTGCGCGAAAACATGGCAATGCAGGAGAATGTATCAGAGGTGCGAGAAAACTGCGATATAGGGGAAGTAATGATAGGAGCAAAAACATAGCGATATAGGTGAAGACATGCGAGGTGCGCAAAAACACGGCGATATAGGGGAAGCTATGAGAGGTGAGCAATAACACAGCAATCAAGGTGAAGGTATGGGTTGTGCGCGAAAACAGCGATGTAGTCGAAGCTATGGGAGGTGCACGAAAACAGGGCGATATCGGGGAAGGTATGGGAGGTGCGCGAAAACAGGGCGATATAGTGGAAGGTATGATGGGTGCGCGAAGGCACAGTGATATAGGGGATGCTACGGGAGGTGCGCGAAAGAACAGCGATATAGGGGACGGTACGAGATGTGCATGAATACACGGCGATATTGGGGAAGCCATGAGAGGTGCTTGAAAACACAGCGACATAGGGGAAGGTATGAGAGGTGTGCAAAAACACAGCGATATCGGGGAAGTTATGGGAAGTGAGCAAAAACAGGGCGATATAGGGGAAGGTATGAGAGCTGCGTGAAAACACAGTGATATAGGGGAAGGTATGAGAGGAGTGCAAAAACAGGGCGATATAGGGGAAGCTATGAGAGGTGAGCAATAACACAGTGATAAAGGGGATATTATGAGATCTGCGCAAAAATACATCGATATGGGGAAGGTATGAGAGGAGCACGAAAACAGCGATGTAGGCGAAGCTATGGGAGGTGCGCGAAAACACAGCGATATAGGGGAAGCTATGAGATGTGCATGAATACACGGCGATAGTCGGGAAGCCATGAGAGGTGTGCGAAAACACAGCGATATAGGGGAGGGTATGAGACCTGCGTGAAAACACAGTGATATAGGAGAAGGTAAGAGAGGAGCGCGAAAACTGGGCGATATAGGGGAAATTATGAGAAGTGCATGAAAACCTAGTGATATAGGGGATGTTATGAGATGTGCATGAAAACACGGCGATATAGGGGAAGGTATGAGAGGTGCGCGAAGGCACAGCGATTTAGGGGAATGTATGAGAGGTGCACGAAAACAGCGATATAGGTGAAGGAATGGGAGGTGCGCAAAAACAGGGCGATATTTCGGAAGGTATGAGAGGTGCGCGAAGGCAAAGCAATATAAGGGATGCTATGGGAGGTGCGCGAATACACAGCGATATAGAGGACGTTATGAGATGTGCATAACAACATGGCGATGCAGGGTAAGTTATGAGAGGTGTGCAAAAACACGACAATATAGGGGAAGCTATGAGAGGTGAGCAATAACACAGCGATAAAGGTGAATCTGTGGGATGTGCACGAAAAAACAGCTATATAGGGGAAGGTATGAGAGGTGCGCAAGGCACAGAGATATAGGGGGAGGTACGAGAGGTGCACGAAAACACAGCAATATAGGGGAAGGTATGGAAGGTACTCGAAAACAGGGCGATATAGGGGAAGATATGAGAGGTATGCGAAGGCACATCAATATAGGGGATGCTATGGGAGCTGCGCGTAAACACAGTGATATAGGGGAAGACATGAGAGGTGCGTGAATACAGGGCAATATAGTGGAAGCTATGAGAGGTGAGCAAAAACCCGGCGATTTAGGGGAAACTATTAGAGGTGAGGAATAACAATGCGAAAAAGGTGAATCTATGGGATGTGCGCGAAAAGACAGCGATATAGGGGACGGTATGAAAGGTGCATGAATACACGGTGATATAGGGGAAGCTATGAGAGGTGCGCGAAATTACAGCAATACAGGGGAAGTTATGAGAGGTGCGTGAAAACACAGCGATATAAGGGGAGTATGAGAGGTACACGAAAACACAGCGATATAGGGGAAGGTATGGGAGCTGCTCGAAAACAGAGCGATATAGGGAAAGGTATGAGACGTGTGCGAAACACAGCAATATAGGGGATGGTATGGGAGATGCACGAAAACACAGTGATATAGGGGAAGACATGAGAGGTGCGTGAAAACAGAGTGATATAGGGGACGCTTTTGTACGTGCGCGAAAACACAGTGATATAGGGGAAGATAGGCGAGGTGTGCGAGAACACGGCGATATAGGTGAAATTATGAGAGGTACGCGAAAACACGTTGATACAGGGAACTGTAACAGAAGTGCAAGAACACTGAGCGATACAGGGGAAGTAATGAGAGGAGCGGAAACATAGCGATATAGGTGAAGAAATGAGAGGTGCGCGAAAACACGGCGATATAGGGGAACGTATGAGAGGTGCGTAAAAATACAGCGATGTAGGCAAAGCCATGGGAGGTGCACGGGAAACAGGGCGACATAGGGGAAGGTATGAGCAATGCGCGAAGGCACAGCGATATTGAGGATGCTATGGGAGGTGCGTGAATACACACAGATGTAGGAGACGTTATGAGATGTGCTTGAAAACACGGTGATATTGGAGAAGCCATGAGAGGTGTGCAAAAATACAGCGATATAGGGGACGGTATGGGAGCTGTGTGAAAACAGGGCGACATGGGGGAAGGTATGAGAGGTGCACGAAGGCACAGCGATATAGGGGATGCTATGGCAGTTGCGCGAATACACAGCGATATATGGGACGTTAAGGGATGTGCATGAAAATGCGGCGATATTGGGGAAGCCATGAGAGGTACGCAAAAATACGGCGATATAGGAGAAATTATGAGAGGTGCACGAAAACACGGCGATATTGGGGAAGGTATGGGAGGTGCGCGAAAACAGGGCGATATAGGGGAAGTTATGAGAGGTGTGCGAATGCACAGCGATATAGGGGATGCTATGAGAGGTGCGCCAAAACACCGTGATATAGGGGAAGACATGAGAGGTGCGCAAAAAGAGGGCAATATAGTGGAACCTATGGGATGTGCGCGAAACCACGGCGATACAGGGGAATGTATCAGAGGTGCGAGAAAACACAGCAATATAGGGGACGTTAAGAGAGGTGCGTGAAAACACAGCGATATAGGGGAAGGTATGAGAGGTGCACGAAGGCACAGCGATATAGGGGATGCTATGGGAGGTGCAAGAAAACACAGCGATATAGGAGACGGTATGAGATGTGCATAAAAACATGGCAATATAGGGGGAGGTATGAGAGTTGCGCGAAAACTTGGCGTTACAGGGGAATGCATCAGAGGTGCCAGAAAACACAGCTATGTAGTGGAATACATGAGAGGTGTGTGAAAACAGGGCAATATAGTGGAAACTATGGGATGTGTACGAAAACTGGGCGATATAGGGGAAGCTATGAGAGGTGTGCGAAAACACAGCGATATAGGGGACGCAATGGGACGTGCGCGAAAACACAGTGATATGGGGAAGGTATGAGAGGTGTGCGAGAACACGGTGATATAGGGGAAATTATGAGAGGTGTGCGAAAACACGGCGATACGGCAAAATGTATCAGACGTGCGAGAAAACACAGCGATATAGGGGAGGTATTGAGAGGAGCGAAAACATAGCGATCTAGGTGAAGACATGAGAGGTGCGCGAAAACATGGCGATATAGGGGAACCTATGAGAGGTGAGCAATAACACAGGGATAAAGGTGAATCTATGGGATGTGCGCGAAAAGACAGCGATATAGGGGAATCTATGAGAGGTGCGCAACTCACAGCGATATAGGGGATGCTATGAGAGGTGCGTGAATACACAGCGATATAGGGGACGTGATGAGATGTGCATGAAAACGCAGCGATATTGGGGAAGGTATGAGAGGTGCACAAAAACACAGTGATATAGGAGAAGTTATGAGAGGTGTGCGAAAACACAGCGATGTAGGGGAAGGTATGAAAGGTGCACGAAAACACAGAGATATATACGGGAAGGAATGGGAGGTGCATGAATACACAGCGATATAGGGGACGTTATGAGATGTGCATGAAAACGCAGCGATATTGGGGAAGGTATGAGAGGTGCACAAAAACACAACGATATAGGAGAAGTTATGAGAGGTGAGCAAAAACACGGCGATACAGGGGAAGCTATGAGAGGTGCGCAAGGCACAGCGATATAGGGGAAGCTATGAGAGGTGCGCAAGCACAGCGATATAGGGTATGCTATGAGAGGTGCGCGAATACACAGCGATACTGGGGAAATTATGAGAGGTGTATGAAAACTCAGCGATATTAGGGAAGGTATGAGAGTTGCACAAAAACTCAGTGATATAGGAGAAGTTATGAGAGGTATGTGAAAACACAGCGATATAGGGGAAGGTATGAAAGGTGCAGGAAAACACAGCGATTTAGGGGAAGGAATCGGAGGTGCGCGACAACGGCGATATAGGGGAAGGTATGGGAGGTGCACGAAGGCACAGCGATATAGTGGATGCTATGGGAGGTGCGCAAATACACAGCGATATAGGGGAAGACATGAGAGGTGCGTGAAAACAGCGATAAAGGGGACGCTATTGGACGTGCGCGAAAACACAGTGATATAGGGGAAGATATGAGAGGTGTGCGAGAACACGGCAATATAGGTGAAATTATGAGAGGTGCGCGAAAACACGTTGATACAGGGAACTGTATCAGATGTGCAAGAACACAGAGAGATATAGGGGAAGTAATGAGAGGCGCGGAAACACAGCGATATCGGTGAAGACATGAGAGGTGCGTGAAAACACAGCGATATAGGGGAAGCTATGAGAGGTGAGCAATAATACAGCGATAAAACTGAATCTATGGGACGTGCGCGAAAACACAGTGATATAGGGGAACATATGAGAGGTGTGCGAGAACACGGCAATATGGGTGAAATTATGAGAGGTGCGCGAAAACAACGATGTAGGCGAAGCTATGGGAGGTGCGCGAAAGCACAGCGATATAGGGGAAGGTATGAGATGTGCATCAATACACGGCGATAGTCGGGAAGCCATGAGAGGTGTGCGAAAACACAGCGATATAGGGGAAGATATGAGAGGAGCGCGAAAACAGGGCGATATAGTGGAGGTTATGAGAGGTGCGTGAAAACCCAGCGAAATTGGGGACGTTATGAGATGTGCATGAAACCACGGTTATATTGGGGAAGGTATGAGAGGTGTGCAAAAACACAGCAGTATACGGGAATGCATGAGAGGTGCGCGAAGGCACAGTGATGTAGGGCGTGGTATGGGAGGTGCGCGAATACATAGCGATATAGGGGCAGGTAGGAGATGTGTGCAAAAATAGATCGATATAGGGGAAGGTATGAGAGGTGCACGAAAACAGCGATGTAGGCGAAGCTATGGGAGGTGCGCGAAAACACAGCGATATAGGGAAAGCTATGAGATGTGCATGAATTCACGGCGATAGTCGGTAAGCCATGAGAGGTGTGCGAAAACACAGCGATATAGGGGAAGGTATGAGAGCAGCGAGAAAACACATTGATATAGGGGAAGGTATGGGATTTGCGCGAATACACAGCGATATAGGGGAAGTTATGAGAGGTGCATGAAAACACGGCAATATAGGGGAAGGTATGAGAGGTGCGCGAAGGCACAGCGATATAGGAGAAGGTATGAGAGGTGCACGAAAACAGCGATATAGGTGAAGGAATGGGAGGTGCGCGAAAACAGGGCGATATTTGGGAAGGTATGAGAGGTGCGCGAAAGCACAGCGATATAAGGGATGCTATGGGAGGTGCGCGAATGCACAGCGATATAGAGGATGTTATGAGATGTGCATAACAACACGGCGATATAGGGTAAGTTATGAGAGGTGCGCAAAAACACGGCGATATAGGGGAAGCTATGAGAGGTGAGCAATAACACAGCGGTAAAGGTGAATCTATGGGATGTGCGCGAAAAGACCGCTATATAGGGGAAGGTATGAGAGGTGCGCAAGGCACAGCGATATAGGCGAATGTATGAGAGGTGCACAAAAACACAGCGATATGGGGACGTGATGAGATGTGCATTAAAATGCAGTGATATTAGGGAAGGTATGAGAGGTGCACAAAAACACAGCGATATAGGAGAAGTTATGAGAGGTGTGTGAAAACACAGCGATATATGGGAAGGTATGGAAGGTCCACGAAAACGGGGCGATATAGGGGAAGGTGTGAGAGGTGCGCGAAGGCACAGCATTATAAGGGATGCTATGGGATATGCGCGAATACACAGCGATATAGGGGACGTTATGAGAGGTGCGTGAAAACACAGCGATATAAGGGAAGGTATGAGAGGTGCACGAAAACACAGCGATATTGGGGAAGGTATGGGAGGTGCGCGAAAACAGGGCGATATAGGGGAAGTTATGAGAAGTGCTCGAAGGCACAGCGATATAAGGGATGCTATGAGAGGTGCTCGAAAACACCGTGATATAGTGGAAGACATGAGAGGTGCGCAAAAACAGGGCAATATAGTGGAACCTATGGGATGTGCGCGAAACCACGGCGATACAAGGGAATGTATCAGAGTTGCGAGAAAACACAGCGATATAGGGGACGCTATGGCACATGCGCAAAAAAGCAGTGGCATAGGGGAAGGTATGAGAGGTGTGCGAGAACACGGCGATATAGGGGAAATTGTAAGAGGTGCGCGAAAACATGCAATACAGGAGAATGTATCAGAGGTGCGAGAAAACACAGCGATATAGGGAAGTAATGATAGGAGCGAAAACATAGCGATATAGGTGAAGACATGCGAGGTGCGCGAAAACACGGCGATATAGGGTAAGCTATGAGAGGTGATCAATACCACATCGATCAAGGGGAAGCTATGGGATGTGTGCAAAAACAGCGATGTAGGCGAAGCTATGGGAGTTGCGCGAAAACACAGCGATATAGGGGAAGTTATGAGATGTGCATGAATACACGGTGATAGTCGGGTAACCATGAGATGTGCATGAAAGCACAACGATATCGGGGAAGATATGAGAGGTACAGGAAGGCACAGCAATATAACGGATGGTATGGGATGTGCGCGAAAACACAGCGATATAGGGGACGCTATGGGAGGTGCGCGAAAACACGGCGATACAGGGGAATGTATCAGAGGTGCGAGAAAACACAGCGAGATAGGGGAAGTAATCAGAGGAGCGAAAACATAGCGATCTAGGTGAAGACATGAGAGGTGCGCGAAAACACAGCGATATAGGGGAAGCTCTCGAGGTGTGCAATAACACAGTGATAAAGTTGAATCTATGGGATGTGTGCGAAAAGACACCGATATAGGGGAAGGTATGGGAGGTGCGCAAGGCACAGCGATATAGGGGATTCTATGGGAGGTGCGTGAATACACAGCGATATAGGGGACGTTATGAGATGTGCAGGAAGAAGCAGCGATATTAGGGAAGATATAAGAGGTGCACAAAAACACAGCGATATAGGAGAAGTTATGAGAGGTGTGTGAGAACACAGCGATATAGAGGGAGGTATGAGAGGTGCACGAAAACACAGCGATACAGGGGAAGGTATGGGAGGTGCTCGCAAACAGGGCGATATAGGGGACGGTATGAGATTTGTATGAAAACATGGCGATATAGGGGAAGCTATGAGAGGTGTGCGAAAACACGACAATATAGGGGACGGTATGAGAGGTTCGCAAGGCACAGCGATATAGGGGATGCTATGGGAGGTGCGTGAACCCACAGCGATATACGGGACGTTATGAGATGTGCATGAAAACGCAGCGATATTAGGGAAGTTATGAGAGGTTCACAAAAACACAGCGACATAGGAGAATGAATGGGAAGTGTGCGAAAACAGGGCGATATAGGCGAAGGTATGAGAAATGCGCGAAGGCACAGCAATATGTGGGAGGCTATGGGAGGTGCGCGACTACACAGTGATATAGGGGACGTTATGAGATGTGCATTAAAATGCAGCTTTATTAAGGAAGAAATAAGAGGTGCAGAAAAGAAGGGCGATATAGGAGAAGTTATGAGAGGTGTGTGAAACCATAACGATATGGGGAATGTATGAGAAGTGCACGAAAACACAGCGATATAGGGGAAGGTCTGGGAGGTGCGCGAAAACACAGCGATATGGGGAAGGTACGAGAGGTGCACGAAGGCACAGTGATATAGGGGATGCTACGGGATGTGCGCGAATGCACAGCGATATAGGGGACGTTATGAGATGTGCATGAAAAGACGGCAATATAGGGGAAGGTATGAGATGTACGCAAAAGTACAGCGATATAGGAGAAGTTATGAGAGGTGCGTGAAAACACAACGATATAGGGGAAGGTAGGAGAGGTGCACAATAATACAGCGATATAGGGGAAGGTCTGGGAGGTGCGCGAAAACAGGGCGATATAGGGGACGTTATGAGATGTGCATGAAAACACGGCAATGTAGGGGAAGGTAAGAGAGGTGCCCGAAAACACAGCGTTATAGGGCACGCTATGGGACGTGCGTGAAAACACGGCGATATAGGGGAAGCTATGAGAGGTGAGCAATAACACAGCGATCAAAGTGAAGCTATGGGTTGTGCGCGAAAACAGCGATGTAGTCGAAGCTATGGGAGGTGCACGAAAATATAGCGATATCGGGGAAGGTATGGGAGGTGCGCGAAAACAGGGCGATATAGGGGAAGGTATGAGAGGTGCGCGAAGGCACAGTGATATAGGGGGCTATGGGAGCTGCACGAATACACAGCTATATAGGGGACGTTATGAGATGTGCATGAAAACACGGCAATATGAGGGAAGGTATGAGAGGTGCGCAAAAATACAGCATTAGCAGAATTTATGAGAGGTGCGTGAAAACACAGTAATATAGGGCAAGGTATGAGAAGTGCACGAAAACACAGCAATATAGGGGAAGGAATGGGAGGTGCGCGAAAACAGTGCAATATAGGGGAAGGTATGAGAGGTGCCCGAAAACACAGCGATATAGGGGAGGCTATGGGACGTGCGCGCAAACACGGCTATATAGGGGAACTTATGAGAAGTGCACGAAAACACGGCGATACAGGGGAATGTATCAGAGGTGCGAGAAAGCACAGCGATATAGGGGACGTTATGAGATGTGCATGAAAACACGGCAATATAGGGGAAGGTATGAGATGTACGCAAAAGTACAGCGATATAGGAGAAGTTATGAGAGGTGCGTGAAAACACAACGATATAGGGGAAGGTAGGAGAGGTGCATAATAATACTGCGATATAGGGGAAGGTATGGGAGGTGTGCGAAAACAGGGCGATATAGGGGACGTTATGAGATTTGCATGAAAACACATCAATATAGGGGAAGGTATGAGATGTGCACAAAAATACAGCGATATAGCAGAAGTTATGAGAGGTGCGTGAAAACACAGCGATACAGGGGAAGGTATGAGAGGTGCGCGAAAACACAGCGATATAGGGGACGCTATGGGAGGTGCGCGAAAACACAGCGATAAAGGGGACAGTACGAGATGTGCATGAATACACGGCGATATTGGGGAAGCCATGAGAGGTGCATGAAAACACAGCGATATAGGGGAAGGTATGAGAGGTGTGCAAAAACACAGCGATATCGGGGAAGTTATGGGAAGTGAGCGAAAACAGGGCAATATAGGGGAAGGTATGAGAGGTGCGCGAAGGCACAGTGATATAGGGTGCTATGGGAGGTGCACGAATACACAGCTATATAGGGGACGTTATGAGATGTGCATGAAAACACGGCAATATGGGGGAAGGTATGAGAGGTGCGCAAAAATACAGCATTATAGCAGAATTTATGAGAGGTGCGTGAAAACACAGTAATATAGGGCAAGGTATGAGAGGTGCACGAAAACACGGCAATATAGGGGAAGGAATGGGAGGTGCGCGAAAACAGTGCGATATAGGGGAAGGTATGAGAGGTGCCCGAAAACACAGCGATATAGGGGAGGCTATGGGACGTAAGCGCAAACACGGCAATATAGGGGAACTTATGAGAAGTGCACGAAAACACGGCGATACAGGGGAATGTATCAGAGGTTCGAGAAAGCACAGCGATATAGGGGACGTTATGAGATGTGCATGAAAACAGAGCGATACAGGGGAAGATATGAGAGGTACACGAAAACACGGCGATATGGGAGAATGTATCAGAAGTGTGAGAAAACACAGCGATATAGGGGAAGTAATGAGAGGAGCAAAAACATAGCGATCTAGGTGAAGACATGAGAAGTGCGCGAAAACACGGCGATATAGGGGAAGCTATGAGAGGTGAGCAAAAACACGGCGATATAGGGGAAGCTGTGAGAGGTGTGCAATAACACAGCGATAAAGTTGAATCTATGGGATGTGCGCGAAAAGACAGCGATATAGGGGAAGGTATGAGAAGTGCGCAAGGCACAGCAATATAGGGGATGCTGTGGGAGGTGCGTGAATACACAGCGATATAGGGGACGTTATGAGATGTGCATTAAAATGCAGAGATATTAAGGAAGAAATAAGAGGTGCAGAAAAGAAGGGCGATATAGGAGAAGTTATGAGAGGTGTGTGAAAACATAACAATATAGGGGAATATATGAGAGATGCACGAAAACACAGCGATATAGGGGAAGGTCTGGGAGGTGCGCGAAAACACAGCGATATAGGGGAAGGTATGAGAGGTGCGCGAAGGCACAGTGATATAGGGGATGCTACGGGAGGTGCGCGAATGCACAGCGATATAGGGGACGTTATGAGATGTGCATGAAAACACGGCAATATAGGGGAAGGTATGAGATGTACGCTAAAGTACAGCGATATAGGAGAAGATATGAGAGGTGCGTGAAAACACAACGATATAGGGGAAGGTAGGAGAGGTGCACAATAATACAGCGATATAGGGGAAATTATGGGAGGTGCGCGAAAACAGGGCGATATAGGGGACGTTATGAGATGTGCATGAAAACACGGCAATGTAGGGGAAGGTAAGAGAGGTGAGCAATAACACAGCGATCAAGGTGAAGCCATGGGTTGTGCGCGAAAACAACGATGTAGTCGAAGCTATGGGAGGTGCGCGAAAACACAGCGATATAGGGGAAGCTATGAAATGTGAGCAAAAACACGGCGATATAGGGGAAGCTCTGCAAGGTGTGCAATAACACAGTGATAAAGTTGAATCTATGGGATGTGTGCGAAAAGACACCGATATAGGGGAAGGTATGGGAGGTGCGCAAGGCACAGCGATATAGGGGATGCTATGGGAGGTGCGTGAGTACACAGCGCTATAGGGGACGTTATGAGATGTGCAGGAAGAAGCAGCGATATTAGGGAAGATATAAGAGGTGCAGAAAACAAGGGCGATATAGGAGAAGTTATGAGAGGTGTGTGAAAACACAACGATATAGGGGAATGTATGAGAGATGCACGAAAACACAGCGATATAGGGGAAGGTCTGGGAGGTGCGCGAAAACACAGCGATATAGGGGATGCTATGGGATGTGCGTGAAAACACAGTGTTATATGAGACGGTATGAGATGTGCATGAAAACACAACGATATAGGGGAAGTTATGAGAGGTGCGCGAAAACACGACAATATAGGGGACGGTATGAGAGGTGCGCAAGGCACAGCGATATAGGGGATGCTATGGGAGGTGCGTGAATACACAGCGATATACGGGACGTTATGCGATGTGCATGAAAACGCAGCGATATTAGGGAAGGTATGAGAGGTTCACAAAAACACAGCGACATAGGAGAATGAATGGGAAGTGTGCGAAAACAGGGCGATATAGGCAAAGGTATGAGAAATGCGCGAAGGCACAGCAATATGTGGGAGGCTATGGGAGGTACGCGACTACACAGTGATATAGGGGACGTTATGAGATGTGCATAAAAACACAGCGATATGGGGGAAGTTATGAGAGGTGCGCAAAAATGCAGCAATATTGGAGAAGTTATGAGAGGTGCGTGAAAACACAGTGATATAGGGGAAGGTAAGAGAGGTGTGCGAAAACAGGGCGATATAGGGGAAGGTATGAGAGGTGCGCGAAGGCACAGTGATATAGGGGATGCTACGGGATGTGCGCGAATGCACAGCGATATAGGAGACATTATGAGATGTGCATGAAAACACGGCAATATAGGGGAAGGTGTGAGATGTACGCAAAAGTACAGCGATATAGGAGAAGTTATGAGAGGTGCGTGAAAACACAGCGATATAGGGGAAGGTATGAGAGGTGCACAATAATACAGCGATATAGGGGAAGGTATGGGAGGTGCGCGAAAACAGGGCGATATAGGGGACGTTATGAGATTTGCATGAAAACACATCAATATAGGGGAAGGTATGAGATGTGCACAAAAATACAGCGATATAGCAGAAGTTATGAGAGGTGCGTGAAAACACAGCGATACAGGGGAAGGTATGAGAGGTGCACGAAAACACAGCGATATAGGGGACGCTATGGGAGGTGCGCGAAAACACAGCGATAAAGGGGACAGTACGATATGTGCATGAATACACGGCGATATTGGGGAAGCCATGAGAGGTGCATGAAAACACAGCGATATAGGGGAAGGTATGAGAGGTGTGCAAAAACACAGCGATATCGGGGAAGTTATGGGAAGTGAGCGAACACAGGGCGATATAGGGGAAGATATGAGAGGTGCGCGACGGCACAGTGATATAGGGGGCCATGGGAGGTGCACGAATACACAGCTATATAGTGGACGTTATGAGATGTGCATGAAAACACGGCAATATGGGGGAAGGTATGAGAGGTGCGCAAAAATACAGCATTATAGCAGAATTTATGAGAGGTGCGTGAAAACACAGTAATATAGGGGAAGGAATGGGAGGTGCGCGAAAACAGTGCGATATAGGGGAAGGTATGAGAGGTGCCTGAAAACACAGCGATATAGGGGAGGCTATGGGACGTGCGCGCAAACACGGCAATATCGGGGAACTTATGAGAAGTGCACGAAAACACGGCGATACAGGGGAATGTATCAGAGGTGTGAGAAAGCACAGCGAAAAAGGGGACGTTATGAGATGTGCATGAAAACACAGCGATATAGGGGAAGATATGAGAGGTACACGAAAACACGGCGATATGGGAGAATGTATCAGAGGTGTGAGAAAACACAGCGATATAGGGGAAGTAATGAGAGGAGCGAAAACATAACGATCTAGGTGAAGACATGAGCGGTGTGCGAAAACACGGCGATATAGGGGAAGCTATGAGAGGTGAGCAAAAACACGGCGATATAGGGGAAGCTGTGAGAGGTGTGCAATAACACAGCGATAAATTTGAATCTATGGGATGTGCACGAAAAGACAGCGATATAGGGCAAGGTATGAGAAGTGCGCAAGGCACAGCAATATAGGGGATGCTATGGGAGGTGCGTGAATACACAGCGATACAGGGGACGCTACGAGATGTGCATTAAAATGCAGCGATATTAAGGAAGAAATAAGAGGTGCAGAAAACAAGGGCGATATAATAGAAGTTATGAGAGGTGTGTGAAAACATATCGATATAGGGGAATGTATGAGAGATGCACGAAAACACAGCGATATAGGGGAAGGTCTGGGAGGTGCGCGAAAACACAGCGATATAGGGGAAGGTATAAGAGGTGCGCGAAAACCGGGCGATATATTGGAAGGTATGAGAGGTGCCCAAAAACACAGCGATATAGGGGACGCTATGGGACGTGCGTGAAACTACAGTGATATAGGGGAAGTAATGAGAGGAGCGAAAACATAGCAATCTCAGCAAAGCTATGGGAGGTGCGCGAAAACACAGCGATAAAGGGGACGGTACGAGATGTGCATGTATACACGGCGATATTGGGGAAGCCATGAGAGGTGTGTGAAAACACAGCGATGTAGGGGAAGGTATGAGAGGTGTGCAATAACACAGCGATATAGGTGAAGTTATGAGAGGTGGGTGACAACACAGCGATACCGTGGAAGGAATGAGAGGTGCACGAAAACACAGCGATATCGGGGAAGTTATGGGAAGTGAGCGAAAACAGGGCGATATAGGGGAAGGTATGAGATGAGTGCGAAGACACAGCAATATAGGGGCTGCTATGGGAGGTACGCGAAAACACAGTGATATAGGGGACGTTAGGAGATGTGCATGAAAACACGGCAATATAGGGGAAGTTATGAGAGGTGCGAAAAAATACAGCGTTATAACAGAATTTATGAGAGGTGCGTGAAAACACAGCAATATAGGGCAAGATATAAGAGGTGCGCGAAAACAGGGCGATATAGGGGATGGTATGAGAGGTGCGCGAAAACAGGGCAATATAGTGGAAGCTATGGGATGTGCGCGAAAACAGGGCAATATAGGGGAATGTATGAGAGGTGCCCGAAAACACAGCGATATAGGGGACGCTATGGGACGTGCGCCAAAACACGGCGATATAGGGGAAATTATGAGAGGTGCGCGAAAACACGGAGATACAGGGGAATGTATCAGAGGTGCGAGAAAGCACAGCGATATAGGGGACGTTATGAGATGTGCATGAAAACACAGCGATATAGGTGAAGATATGAGAGGTGCACGAAAACGCAGCGATATAGGGGAATGTATAGGAGGTGCGCAAAAACAGGGCGATATAGGGGAAGATTTGAGAGGTACACGAAGGCACAGCGACATAAGGGATGCTATGGGATGTGTGCGAAAACACAGTGATATAGGGGACGGAATGAGATGTGTATGAAAACACGGCGATATAGAGGAAGCTATGAGAGGTGCGGGAAAACACGGCGATATGGGAGAATGTATCAGAGGTGCGAGAAAACACAGCGATATAGGGGAAGTAATGAGAGGAGCGAAAACATAGCGATCTAGGTGAAGACATGAGAGGTGAGTGAAAACACGGCGATATAGGGGAAGCTATGAGAGGTGAGCAAAAACACGGCAATATAGGGGAAGCTATGAGTGGTGTGCAATAACACAGCGATAAAGTTGAATCTATGGGATGTGCGCGAAAAGACAGTGATATAGGGAAGGTATGAGAGGTGCGCAAGGCACAGCGATATACAGGATGCTATGGGAGGTGCGTGAATACACATCGATATAGGGGACGTTATGAGATATACATGAAAACGCAGCGATAATAGGGAAGATATAAGAGGTGCACAAAAACACAGCGATATTGGAGAAGTTATGAGAGGTGTGTGAAAACACAGCGATATAGGGAAGATATGAGAGGTGATAGAAAACACAGCGATATAGGGGATGCTATGGATGTGCATGAAAACACAGCGATATAGGAGAGGGTATGAGATGTGCGTGAAAACACAACAATATAGGGGAAGATATGAGAGTACAGGAAGGCACAGCGATATAGGGGATGGTATGAGATGTGCATGAATACACGGCGATAGTCGGAAACAATGACAGGTGTGCGAAAACATAGCGATATAGGGGAAGTTATGCGAGGTGCATGAAAACACAGCGATATAGGGGACGTTATGAGATGTGCATGGAAACACAGAGATATAGGGGAAGGTATGAGAGGTGTGCAAAGGCACAGCGATATAGAGGATGTTATGGGAGTTGCGCGAAAACGGCGATATAGGGGAAGGTATGAGAGGTGTGCGAAGGCACAGCAATATAGGGGATGCTATGGGAGGTGCGCGAAAAACACAGTGATATAGGGGATGCTATGAGAGGTGCGCAAAAACAGGGCAATATAGTGGAAGCTATGGGATGTGTGCGAAAACACGGCAATACAGGGCAATGAATCAGAGGTGCGAGAAAACACAGCGATATAGGGGACGCTATGGGCCGTGCACGAAAACACAGTGATATAGGGGAAGTAATGAGAGGAGCGAAAAAATACCGATGTCAGCGAAGATATGGGAGGTGCGCGAAAACACAACGATATCGGGGACGGTATGAGATGTGCATGAATACACGGCGATATTGGGGAAGCCATGAGAGGTGCGCGAAAACACAATGATATAGGGGAAGGTATGAGAGGTGTGCAAAAACACAGCGATATAGGAGAAGTTATGAGAGGTGGGTGACAACACAGCAATATAGTTGAAGGTATGAGAGGCGCACGAAAACACGGCGATATCGGGGAAGTTATGGGAAGTGAGCGAAAACAGGGCGATATAGGGGAAGGTATGAGAGGTACACGAAGGCACAGTTATATTGGGGATGCTATGGGAGGTGCGTGAATACACAGCGATATAGGGGACGTTATCAGACGTGCATTAAAACGCAGCGATATTGGGGATGATATAAGAGGTGAACAAAAACACAGCGATATAAGAGAAGTTATGAGAGGTGTGTGAAAACACAGCGATATAGGGGAAGGTATGAGAGGTGCATGAAAACACAGCGATATAGGGGAAGGTATGGGAGGTGCTCGAAAACAGGGCGATATAGGGGAAGGTATGAGATGAATGCGAAGACACAGCAATATAGGGGCTGCTATGGGAGGTACGCGAAAACACAGTGATATAGGGGAAGACATGAGAGGTGAGCAATAACACAGAGATAAAGGTGAAGCTATGGGATATGCCCGAAAAGACAGAGATATAGGGGTATGTATGAGAGGTGCGCGAAAACAAAGCGATATAGGGGACGGTATGAGATGTGCATGAATACACGGCGATAGACGGGAAACAATGACAGGTGTGCGAAAACACAGCAATATAGGGGAAGTTATGAAAGGTGCGTGAAAACACAGCGATATAGGGGATGGTATGAGAGGTGCGCGAAAACAGGGCGATACAGGGGAAGTTATGTGAGGTGCATGAAAACACAGAGATATAGGGGAAGGTATGAGTGGTGCGCAAAGGCACAGCGATATAGGGGAAGTTATGAGACGTGTGCGAAAACACGGCGATATGGGAGAATGTATCAGATGTGCCAGAAAACACAGTGATATAGGGGAAGTAATGAGAGGAGCGAAAACATAGCGATCTAGGTGAAGACATGAGTGGTGCGCGAAAACACGGCAATATAGGCGAAGCTATGAAAGGTGAGCAAAAACACGGCGATATAGGGGAAGCTGTGAGAGGTGTGAAATAACACAGTGATAAAGTTGAATCTATGGGAGGTGCGCGAAAAGACAGCGATATAGAGGAAGGTATGAGAGGTGCACAAGGCACAGCGATATAGGGGATGCTATGGGAGGTGCGTGAATACACAGCGATATAGGGGACGTTATCAGACGTGCATTAAAACGCAGCGATATTAGGGATGATATAAGAGGTGAACAAAAACACAGCGATATAAGAGAAGTTATGAGAGGTGTGTGAAAACACAACGATATAGGGGAAGGTATGAGAGGTGCATGAAAACACAGTGATATAGGGGAAGTTATGGGAGGTGCTCGAAAACAGGGCGATATAGGGGAAGGTATGAGATGAGTGCGAAGACACAGCAATATAGGGCTGCTATGGGAGGTACGCGAAAACACAGTGATATAGGGGAAGACATGAGAGGTGCGAGAAAGCAGGAGAATATAGTGGAAGCTATGAGAGGTGAGCAAAAACACGGTGATATAGGGGAAGCTATGAGAGGTGAGCAATAACACAGAGATAAAGGTGAAGCTATGGGATATGCCCGAAAAGACAGAGATATAGGGGTATGTATGAGAGGTGCGCGAAAACAAAGCGATATAGGGGACGGTATGAGATGTGCATGAATACACGGCGATAGACGGGAAACAATGACAGGTGTGCGAAAACATAGCGATATAGGGGAAGTTATGAGAGGTGCGTGAAAACACAGTATTATAGGGGACGGTATGAGAGGTGCGCGAAAACAGGGCGATATAGGGGAGTTATGCGAGGTTTATGAAAACAGAGCGATATAGGGGACGTTATGAGATGTGCATGAAAACACAGAGATATAGGGGAAGGTATGAGAGGTGAGTGAAAACACAGCGATAAAGGAGGAGGTATGAAAGGTGCACGAAAACACAGCGATATAGGGGAAGGTATGGGAGGTGCTCGAAAACAGGGCGATATAGGGGAAGGTATGAGATGACTGCGAAGACACAGCAATATAGGGGCTGCTATGGGAGGTACGCGAAAACACAGTGATATAGGGGAAGACATGAGAGGTGCGAGAAAGCAGGAGAATATAGTGGAAGCTATGAGAGGTGAGCAAAAACACGGTGATATAGGGGAAGCTATGAGAGGTGAGCAATAACACAGAGATAAAGGTGAAGCTATGGGATATGCCCGAAAAGACAGAGATATAGGGGTATGTATGAGAGGTGCGCGAAAACAAAGCGATATAGGGGACGGTATGAGATGTGCATGAATACACGGCGATAGACGGGAAACAATGACAGGTGTGCGAAAACATAGGATATAGGGGAAGGTATGAGAGGTGCACGAAAACACAGCGATATAGGGGAAGGAATAAGAGGTGCGCGAAAACACGGCGATATAGGGGAAATTATGAGAGGTGCGCGAAAACACGACGATACAGGGGAATGTATCAGAGGTGCGAGAAAGCACAGCGATATAGGGGACGTTATGAGATGTGCATGAAAACACAGCGATATAAGGGAAGATATGAGAGGTACACGAAGGCACAGCGATATAGGGGATGCTTTGGAATGTGCGTGAAAACACAGTGATATAGGAGACAGTATGAGATGTGCATGAAAACACGGCGATATAGGGGAAGCTATGAGAGGTGCGCGAAAACACGGCGATATGGGAGAATGTATCAGAGGTGCGAGTAAACAGCGATATAGCGGAAGTAATGAGAGGAGCGAAAACATAGCGATCTAGGTGAAGACATGAGAGGTGCGCGAAAACACGGCAATATAGGGGAAGCTATGAGAGGTGAGCAAAAACACGGCGATATAGGGGAAGCTGTGAGAGGTGTGCAATAATACAGCGATAAAGTTGAATCTATGGGATGTGCGCGAAAAGACAGCGATATAGGGGAAGGTATGAGAGGTGCGCAAGGCACAGTGATATAGGGGATGCTATGGGAGGTGCGTGAAAACACAGCGATATAGGGGACGCTATGAGATGTGCATTAAAACGCAGCGATATTAGGGAAGATATAAGAGGTGCACAAAAACACAGCGATATAGGAGAAGTTATGAGAGGTGTATGAAAACACAGCGATATAGTGGAAGGTATGGGAGGTGCTCGAAAACAGGGCGATATAGGGGAAGGTATGAGATGAGTGCGAAGACACAGCAATATAGGGGCTGCTATGGGAGGTACGCGAAAACACAGTGATATAGGGGAAGACATGAGAGGTGCGAGAAAGCAGGAGAATATAGTGGAAGCTATGAGAGGTGAGCAAAAACACGGTGATATAGGGGAAGCTATGAGAGGTGAGCAATAACACAGAGATAAAGGTGAAGCTATGGGATATGCCCGAAAAGACAGAGATATAGGGGTATGTATGAGAGGTGCGCGAAAACAAAGCGATATAGGGGACGGTATGAGATGTGCATGAATACACGGCGATAGACGGGAAACAATGACAGGTGTGCGAAAACATAGCGATATAGGGGAAGTTATGAGAGGTGCGTGAAAACACAGTATTATAGGGGACGGTATGAGAGGTGCGCGAAAACAGGGCGATATAGGGGAGTTATGCGAGGTTTATGAAAACAGAGCGATATAGGGGACGTTATGAGATGTGCATGAAAACACAGAGATATAGGGGAAGGTATGAGAGGTGAGTGAAAACACAGCGATAAAGGAGGAGGTATGAAAGGTGCACGAAAACACAGCGATATAGGGGAAGGTATGGGAGGTGCTCGAAAACAGGGCGATATAGGGGAAGGTATGAGATGACTGCGAAGACACAGCAATATAGGGGCTGCTATGGGAGGTACGCGAAAACACAGTGATATAGGGGAAGACATGAGAGGTGCGAGAAAGCAGGAGAATATAGTGGAAGCTATGAGAGGTGAGCAAAAACACGGTGATATAGGGGAAGCTATGAGAGGTGAGCAATAACACAGAGATAAAGGTGAAGCTATGGGATATGCCCGAAAAGACAGAGATATAGGGGTATGTATGAGAGGTGCGTGAAAACAAAGCGATATAGGGGACGGTATGAGATGTGCATGAATACACGGCGATAGACGGGAAACAATGACAGGTGTGCGAAAACATAGGATATAGGGGAAGGTATGAGAGGTGCACGAAAACACAGCGATATAGGGGAAGGAATAAGAGGTGCGCGAAAACACGGCGATATAGGGGAAATTATGAGAGGTGCGCGAAAACACGACGATACAGGGGAATGTATCAGAGGTGCGAGAAAGCACAGCGATATAGGGGACGTTATGAGATGTGCATGAAAACACAGCGATATAAGGGAAGATATGAGAGGTACACGAAGGCACAGCGATATAGGGGATGCTTTGGAATGTGCGTGAAAACACAGTGATATAGGAGACAGTATGAGATGTGCATGAAAACACGGCGATATAGGGGAAGCTATGAGAGGTGCGCGAAAACACGGCGATATGGGAGAATGTATCAGAGGTGCGAGTAAACAGCGATATAGCAGAAGTAATGAGAGGAGCGAAAACATAGCGATCTAGGTGAAGACATGAGAGGTGCGCGAAAACACGGCAATATAGGGGAAGCTATGAGAGGTGAGCAAAAACACGGCGATATAGGGGAAGCTGTGAGAGGTGTGCAATAATACAGCGATAAAGTTGAATCTATGGGATGTGCGCGAAAAGACAGCGATATAGGGGAAGGTATGAGAGGTGCGCAAGGCACAGTGATATAGGGGATGCTATGGGAGGTGCGTGAAAACACAGCGATATAGGGGACGCTATGAGATGTGCATTAAAACGCAGCGATATTAGGGAAGATATAAGAGGTGCACAAAAACACAGCGATATAGGAGAAGTTATGAGAGGTGTATGAAAACACAGCGATATAGTGGAAGGTATGGGAGGTGCTCGAAAACAGGGCGATATAGGGGAAGGTATGAGATGAGTGCGAAGACACAGCAATATAGGGGCTGCTATGGGAGGTACGCGAAAACACAGTGATATAGGGGAAGACATGAGAGGTGCGAGAAAGCAGGAGAATATAGTGGAAGCTATGAGAGGTGAGCAAAAACACGGTGATATAGGGGAAGCTATGAGAGGTGAGCAATAACACAAAGGTGAAGCTATGGGATATGCCCGAAAAGACAGAGATATAGGGGTATGTATGAGAGGTGCGCGAAAACAAAGCGATATAGGGGACGGTATGAGATGTGCATGAATACACGGCGATAGACGGGAAACAATGACAGGTGTGCGAAAACATAGCGATATAGGGGAAGTTATGAGAGGTGCGTGAAAACACAGTATTATAGGGGACGGTATGAGAGGTGCGCGAAAACAGGGCGATATAGGGGAGTTATGCAAGGTTTATGAAAACAGAGCGATATAGGGGACGTTATGAGATGTGCATGAAAACACAGAGATATAGGGGAAGGTATGAGAGGAGCGCAAAGGCACAGCGATATAGGGGACGTTATGAGATGTGCATAAAAACACGGCGATATAGGGGAAGTTATGAGAGGTGCGCAAAAATACAGCAATATAGGAGAAGTTATGAGAGGTGAGTGAAAACACAGCGATATAGGAGGAGGTATGAAAGGTGCACGAAAACACAGCGATATAGGGGAAGGTATGGGAGGTGCTCGAAAACAGGGCGATATAGGGGAAGGTATGAGATGAGTGCGAAGACACAGCAATATAGGGGCTGCTATGGGAGGTACGCGAAAACACAGTGATATAGGGGAAGACATGAGAGGTGCGAGAAAGCAGGAGAATATAGTGGAAGCTATGAGAGGTGAGCAAAAACACGGTGATATAGGGGAAGCTATGAGAGGTGAGCAATAACACATAGATAAAGGTGAAGCTATGGGATATGCCCGAAAAGACAGAGATATAGGGGTATGTATGAGAGGTGCGCGAAAACAAAGCGATATAGGGGACGGTATGAGATGTGCATGAATACACGGCGATAGACGGGAAACAATGACAGGTGTGCGAAAACATCGCGATATAGGGGAAGTTATGAGAGGTGCGTGAAAACACAGTATTATAGGGGACGGTATGAGAGGTGCGCGAAAACAGGGCGATATAGGGGAGTTATGCGAGGTTTATGAAAACAGAGCGATATAGGGGACGTTATGAGATGTGCATGAAAACACAGAGATATAGGGGAAGGTATGAGAGGAGCGCAAAGGCACAGCGATATAGGGGATGTTATGGGAGGTGCGCGAATACAAGGCCATATAGGGGAAGGTATGTGAGGTGCACGAAGGCACAGCGATATAGGGGATTCTATGGGAGGTGCGCGAATACACAGCAATATAGGGGACGTTATGAGATGTGCATAAAAACACGGCTATATAGGGGAAGTTATGAGAGGTGCGCAAAAATTCAGCAATATAGGAGAAGTTATGAGAGGTGAGTGAAAACACAGCGATATAGGGGGAGGTATGAAAGGTGCACAAAAACACAGCGATATAGGGGAATTTATGGGAGGTGCTCGAAAACTGGGCGATATAGGGGAAGCTATGAGAGGAGTGTGAAGACACAGAAATATAGGGGATGCTATGGGAGGTGCGTGAAAACACAGTGATATAGGGGAAGACATGAGAGGTGTGTGAAAGTAGGGCAATATAGTGGAAGCTATGAGAGGTGAGCAATAACACAGCGATAAAGGTGAATCTATGGGATGTGCGCAAAAACACAGCGATATAGGGGAAGGTATGAGAGGTGCGCAAGGCACAGCAATATAGGGGATCCTATGGGAGATGCCTGAATACACAGCGATATATGGGACGTTATGAGATGTGCATGAAAACGCAGCGATATTAAGGAAGGTATGAGAGGTTCACAAAAACGCAGCGATATAGGAGAATGAATGGGAGGTGTGCGAAAACAGGGCGATATAGGTGAAGGTATGAGAGGTGCGTGAAGGCACAGCAATATAGGGGATGCTAAGGGAGGTGCACGAATACACAGCGATATAGGGGACGTTAGGAGATTTGTATGAAGGCACGGCGATATAGGGGAAGGTATGAGAGGTGCGCGAAGGCACAGCAATATAGGGGATGTTATGGGAGGTACGCGAAAACACAGTGATATAGGGGATGCTATGAGAGGTGCGCAAAAACAGGGCAATATAGTGGAAGCTATGGGATGTGTGCGAAAACACGGCGATACAGGGGAATGTATCAGAGGTGCGAGAAAACACAGCGATATAGGGGACGCTATGGGCCATGCACGAAAACACAGTGATATAGGGGAAGTAATGAGAGGAGCGAAAACATACCGATGTCAGCTAAGCTATGGGAGGTGCGTGAAAACACAACGATATAGGGGACGGTATGAGATGTGAATGAATACACGGCGATATTGGGGAAGCTATGAGAGGTGCGCGAAAACACAATGATATAGGGGAAGGAATGAGAGGTGCGCGAAAACACGGCGATATAGGGAAAATAATGAGAGGTGCGCGAAAACACGGCGATACAGGGGAATGTATCAGAGGTGCGAGAAAGCACAGCGATATAGGGGACGTTATGAGATGTGCATGAAAACACAGCGATATAGGGGAAGATATGAGAGGTACACGAAGGCACAGCGATATAGGGGATGCTATGGGATGTGCGCGAAAACACAGTGATATAGGAGACAGTATGAGATGTGCATGAAAACACGGCGATATAGGGGAAGCTATGAGATTTGCGCGAAAACACGGCGATATGGGAGAATGTATCGGAGGTGCGAGAAAACAGCGATATAGGGGAAGTAATGAGAGGAGCAAAAACATAGTGATCTAGGTGAAGACATGAGAGGTGCGCGAAGACACGGCAATATAGGGGAAGCTATGAGAGGTGAGCAAAAACACGGCGATATAGGGGAAGCTGTGAGAGGTGTGCAATAATACAGCGATAAAGTTGAATCTATGGGATGTGCGTGAAAAGACAGCGATATAGGGGAAGGTATGAGAGGTGCACAAGGCACAGCGATATAGGGGATGCTATGGGAGGTGCGTGAAAACACAGCGATATAGGGGACGCTATGAGAAGTGCATTAAAACGTAGCGATATTAGGGAAGATATAAGAGGTGCACAAAAATACAGCGATAGAGGAGAAGTTATGAGAGGTGTGTGAAAACACAGCGATATAGTGGAAGGTATGAGAGGTGCACGAAAACACAGCTATATAGGGGAAGGTATGGGAGGTGCTCGAAAACAGGGCGATATAGGGGAAGGTATGAGATGAGTGCGAAGACACAGCAATATAGGGCATGCTATGGGAGGTACACGAAAACACAGTGATATAGGGGAAGACATGAAACGTGCGAGAAAGCAGGAGAATATAGTGGAAGCTATGAGAGGTGAGCAAAAACATGGTGATATAGGGGAAGCTATGAGAGGTGAGCAATAACACAGCGATAAAGGTGAATCTATGGGATGTGCGCAAAAACTCAGCTATATAGGGGAAGGTATGAGAGGTGCGCAAGGCACAGCGATATAGGGGATGCTATGGGAGGTGCGTGAATACACAGCGATATACGGGACATTATGAGGTGTGCATGAAAACGCAGCGATATTAGGGAAGGTATGAGAGGTTCACAAAAGCACAGCGACATGGAAGAATGAATGGGAAGTGTGCGAAAACTGGGCGATATAGGCGAAGGTATGAGAAATGCGCGAAGGCACAGCAATATGTGAGAGGCTATGGGAGGTGCGCGACTACACAGTGATATGGGGGACGTTATGAGATGTGCATAAAAACACAGCGATATAGGGGAAGTTATGAGAGGTGCGCAAAAATGCAGCAATATAGGAGAAGTTATGAGAGGTGCGTGAAAACACAGCGATATAGGGGAAGGCATGAGAGGTACGCGAAGGCACCGTTATATAGGGGTGCTATGGGAGGTGCAGGAATACACAGCGATATAGGGGACGTTATGAGATGTGCATGAAAACACGGCAATATAGGGGAAGGTATGAGAGGTGCCCGAAAACACAGCATTATAGGGGACGCTATGGGACGTGAGCGAAAACACGGCGATATAGGGGAAATTATGAGAGGTGCGCGAAAACACGGCAATACAGGGGAATGTATCCGAGGTGTGAGAAAACACAGCGATATAGGGGAAGTAATGAGAGGAGCGAAAACATAGCGATCCAGGTGAAGACATGAGAGGTGCGCGAAAACACGGCGATATAGGGGAAGCTATGAAAGGTGAGAAAAACACGGCGATATAGGGGAAGCTCTGAGAGGTGTGCAATAACACAGTGATAAAGCTGAATCTATGGGATGTGTGCGAAAAGACAGCGATATAGGGGAAGGTATGGGAGGTGCGCAAGGCACAGCGATATAGGGGATGGTATGGGAGGTGCGTGAATACAAAGCGATATAGGGGACGTTATGAGATGTGCAGGAAGAATCAGCGATATTAGGGAAGATATAAGAGGTGCACAAAAACACAGCGATATAGGAGAAGTTAAGAGACGTGCGTGAAAACACAACGATATAGAGGGAGGTATGAGAGGTGCACGAAAACACAGCGATACAGGGGAAGGTATGAGAGGTGCACGAAAACACAGCGATACAGGGGAAGGTATGGGAGGTGCTCGAAAACAGCGCGACATAGGGGAAGCTATGAGAGGTGCGCGAAAACACGGCAATATAGGGGACGGTATGAGAGGTGCGCAAGGCACAGCGATATAAGGGATGCTATGGGAGGTGCGTGAATACACAACGATATACGGGACGTTATGAGATGTGCATGAAAACGCAGCGATATTAGGGAAGGTATGAGAGGTTGACAAAAACACAGCGACATAGGAGAATGAATGGGAAGTGTGCGAAAACAGGGCGATATAGGCGAAGGTATGAGAAATGCGCGAAGGCACAGCAATATGTGAGAGGCTATGGGAGGTGCGCGACTACACAGTGATATCGGGGACGTTATGAGATGTGCATAAAAACACAGCGATATGGGGGAAGTTATGTGAGGTGCGCAAAAATGCAGCAATATTGGAGAAGTTATGAGAGGTGCGTGAAAACACAGCGATATAGGGGAAGGTATGAGAGGTGCGCAAAGGCACAGCGATATAGGGGATGTTATGGGAGGTGCGCAAATACAGGGCAATATAGGGGAAGGTATGTGAGGTGCACGAAGGCACAGCGATATAGCGGATGCTACGGGAGGTGCATGAAAACACAGTGATATAGGAGAAGACATGAGAGGTGCGTGAAAGCAGGACAATTTAGTGGAAGCTATGAGAGGTGAGCAAAAACACGGTGATATAGGGGAAGCTATGAGAGGTGAGCAATAACACAGAGATAAAGGTGAAGCTATGGGATATGCCCGAAAAGACAGCGATATAGGGGTATGTATGAGAGGTGCGCGAAAACAAAGCGATATCGGGGATGGTATGAGATGTGCATGAATACACGGCGATAGTCGGGAAACAATGACAGGTGTGCGAAAACATAGCGATATAGGGGAAGTTATGAGAGGTGCGTGAAAAAACAGTATTATAGGGGAAGGTATGAGACGTGCGTGAAAACAGGGCGATATAGGGGAGTTATGCGAGGTGCATGAAAACAGAGCGATATAGGGGACGTTATGAGATGTGCATGAAAACACGGAGATATAGGGGAAGGTATGAGAGGAGCGCAAAGGCACAGCGATGTAGGGGATGTTATGGGAGGTGCGCGAATACAAGGCCATGTAGGGGAAGGTATGTGAGGTGCACGAAGGCACAGCGATATAGGGGATGCTACGGGAAGTGCGTGAATACACAGCCATATAGGGGACGTTATGAGATGTGCATGAAAATTCAGCGATATTAAGGAAGATATAAGAGGTGCACAAAAACACAGCAATATAGGAGAAGTTATGAGAGGTGTGTGAAAACACAGCGATATAGGGGAAGGAATGAGAGGAGCGTGACAACAGGGCGAAATAGGGGAAGGTATGAGAGGTGCGCGAAGGCACAGCGATATAGGGGATTCTACGGGAGGTGCGCGAATACACAGCAATATAGGGGACGTTATGAGATGTGCATAAAAACACGGCTATATAGGGGAAGTTATGAGGGGGCGCAAAAATACAGCAATATAGGAGAAGTTATGAGAGGTGAGTGAAAACACAGCGATATAGGGGGAGGTATGAAAGGTGAACGAAAACACAGCGATACAGGGGAATTTATGGGAGGTGCTCGAAAACAGGGCGATATAGGGGAAGGTATGAGAGGAGTGTGAAGACACAGCAATATAGGGGATACTATGGGAGGTGCGCGAAAACACAGTGATACAGGGGAAGACATGAGATGTGCGTGAAAGTAGGGCAACATAGTGGAAGCTATGAGAGGTGAGCAATAACACAGCGATAAAGGTGAATCTATGGGATGTGCGCAAAAACACAGCGATATAGGGGAAGGTATGAGAGGTGCGCAAGGCACAGCAATATAGGAGATGCTATGGGAGATGCGTGAATACACAGCGATATACGGGACGTTATAAGATGTGCATGAAAACGCAGCGATATTAAGGAAGGTATGAGAGGTTCACAAAAACGCAGCGATATAGGAGAATGAATGGGAGGTGCGCGAAAACAGGGCGATATAGGTGAAGGTATGAGAGGTGCGCGAAGGCACAGCAATATAGGGGATGCTATGAGAGGTGCACGAATACACAGCGATATAGGGGACGTTAGTAGATGTGCATGAAAACACAGCAATATAGGGGAAGCTATGAGAGGTGCGCGAAAACACGGCGATATAGGGGACGGTATGAGATTTGTATGAAGACACGGCGATATAGGGGAAGACATGAGAGGTGCGCGAAAACAGGGCAATATAGTGGAAGTTATGGGAGGTGCTCGAAAACAGGGCGATATAGGGGAAGGCATGAGAGGTGCGTGAAAACACAACGATATAGGAGAAGGTATGGGAGTTGCGCGAAAACGGCGATATAGGGGAAGGTATGAGAGGTGTGCGAAGGCACAGCAATATAGGGGATGCTATGGGAGGTGCGCGAAAACACAGTGATATAGGGGATGCTATGAGAGGTGCGCAAAAACAGGGCAATATAGTGGAAGCTATGGGATGTGTGCGAAAACATGGCAATACAGGGCAATGAATCAGAGGTGCGAGAAAACACAGCGATATAGGGGACGCTATGGGCCGTGCACGAAAACACAGTGATATAGGGGAAGTAATGAGAGGAGCGAAAACATACCGATGTCAGCGAAGATATGGGAGGTGCGCGAAAACACAACGATATAGGGGACGGTATGAGATCTGCATGAATACACGGCGATATTGGGGAAGCCATGAGAGGTGCGCGAAAACACAATGATATAGGGGAAGGTATGAGAGGTGTGCAAAAACACAGCGATATAGGAGAAGTTATGAGAGGTGGGTGACAACACAGCAATATAGTTGAAGGTATGAGAGGTGCACGAAAACACGGCGATATCGGGGAAGTTATGGGAAGTGAGCGAAAACAGGGCGAAATAGGGGAAGGTATGAGAGGTACACGAAGGCACAGTTATATTGGGGATGCTATGGCAGGTGCGCGAATACACAGAGATATAGGAGACGTTATGAGATGTGCATGAAAACACGGCGATATTGGGGAAGCCATGAGAGGTGTGCGAAAATACAGCGATATAGGGGAGGTATGGGAGGTGCGCGAAAACAGGACGATATAGGTTAAGGTATGGGAAGTTCGCGAAAACAGGGCAATGTAGTGGAAGGTATGAGAGGTGCCCGAAAACAGAGCGATATAGGCGACGCTATGGGACGTGCGCGAAAACACGGCCATATAGGGGAAATTATGAGAGGTGCGCGAAAACACAGCGATAAAGGGGAATGTATCAGAGGTACGAGAAAACACAGCGATATAAGGGAAGTAATGAGAGGGGTGAAAACATAGCAATATAGGTGAAGACATGAGAGGTGCGCAAAAACACGGCGATATAGGGGAAGCTGTGAGAGGTGAGCAATAACACAGAGATAAAGGTGAAGCTATGGGATATGCGCGAAAAGACAGCGATATAGGGGTATGTATGAGAGGTGCGTGATAACACAGCGATATAGGGGACGGTATGAGATGTGCATGAATACACGGCGATAGTCGGGAAACAATGACAGGTGTGTGAAAACACAGCAATATAGGGGAAGTTATGAGAGGTGCTTGAAAACACAGTGATATAGGGGATGGTATGAGAGGTGCGCGAAAACAGGGCGATACAGGGGAAGTTATGTGAGGTGCATGAAAACACAGCGATATAGGGGACGTTATGAGATGTGCATGAAAACACAGAGATATAGGGGAAGGTATGAGTGGTGCGCAAAGGCACAGCGATATAGGGGAAGTTATGAGACGTGTGCGAAAACACGGCGATATGGGAGAATGTATCAGATGTGCGAGAAAACACAGTGATATAGGGGAAGTAATGAGAGGAGCGAAAACATAGCGATCTAGGTGAAGACATGAGAGGTGCGCGAAAACACGGCAATATAGGCGAAGCTATGAAAGGTGAGCAAAAACACGGCGATATAGGGGAAGCTGTGAGAGGTGTGAAATAACACAGTGATAAAGTTGAATCTATGGGAGGTGCGCGAAAAGACAGCGATATAGGGGAAGGTATGAGAGGTGCGCAAGGCACAGCGATATAGGGGATGCTATGGGAGGTGCGTGAATACACAGCGATATATGGGACGTTATCAGACGTGCATTAAAACGCAGCGATATTAGGGATGATATAAGAGGTGAACAAAAACACAGCGATATAAGAGAAGTTATGAGAGGTGTGTGAAAACACAGCGATATAGGGGAAGGTATGAGAGGTGCATGAAAACACAGCGATATAGGGGAAGGTATGGGAGGTGCTCGAAAACAGGGCGATATAGGGGAAGGTATGAGATGAGTGCGAAGACACAGCAATATAGGGGCTGCTATGGGAGGTACGCGAAAGCACAGTGATATAGGGGAAGACATGAGAGGTGCGAGAAAGCAGGAGAATATAGTGGAAGCTATGAGAGGTGAGCAAAAACACGGTGATATAGGGGAAGCTATGAGAGGTGAGCAATAACACAGAGATAAAGGTGAAGCTATGGGATATGCCCGAAAAGACAGAGATATAGGGGTACGTATGAGAGGTGCGCGAAAACAAAGCGATATAGGGGACGGTATGAGATGTGCATGAATACACGGCGATAGACGGGAAACAATGACAGGTGTGCGAAAACATAGCGATATAGGGGAAGTTATGAGAGGTGCGTGAAAACACAGTATTATAGGGGATGGTATGAGAGGTGCGCGAAAACAGGGCGATATAGGGGAGCTATGCGAGGTTTATGAAAACAGAGCGATATAGGGGACGTTATGAGATGTGCATGAAAACACAGAGATATAGGGGAAGGTATGAGAGGAGCGCAAAGGCACAGCGATATAGGGGACGTTAGGAGATGTGCATAAAAACACGGCGATATAGGGGAAGTTATGAGAGGTGCGCAAAAATACAGCAATATAGGAGAAGTTATGAGAGGTGAGTGAAAACACAGCGATATAGGAGGAGGTATGAAAGGTGCACGAAAACACAGCGATATAGGGGAAGGTATGGGAGGTGCTCGAAAACAGGGCGATATAGGGGAAGGTATGAGATGAGTGCGAAGACACAGCAATATAGGGGCTGCTATGGGAGGTACGCGAAAACACAGTGATATAGGGGAAGACATGAGAGGTGCGAGAAAGCAGGAGAATATAGTGGAAGCTATGAGAGGTGAGCAAAAACACGGTGATATAGGGGAAGCTATGAGAGGTGAGCAATAACACAGAGATAAAGGTGAAGCTATGGGATATGCCCGAAAAGACAGAGATATAGGGGTATGTATGAGAGGTGCGCGAAAACAAAGCGATATAGGGGACGGTATGAGATGTGCATGAATACACGGCGATAGACGGGAAACAATGACAGGTGTGCGAAAACATAGCGATATAGGGGAAGGTATGAGAGGTGCACGAAAACACAGCGATATAGGGGAAGGAATAAGAGGTGCGCGAAAACACGGCGATATAGGGGAAATTATGAGAGGTGCGCGAAAACACGACGATACAGGGGAATGTATCAGAGGTGCGAGAAAGCACAGCGATATAGGGGACGTTATGAGATGTGCATGAAAACACAGCGATATAGGGGAAGATATGAGAGGTACACGAAGGCACAGCGATATAGGGGATGCTTTGGAATGTGCGTGAAAACACAGTGATATAGGAGACAGTATGAGATGTGCATGAAAACACGGCGATATAGGGGAAGCTATGAGAGGTGCGCGAAAACACGGCGATATGGGAGAATGTATCAGAGGTGCGAGTAAACAGCGATATAGGGGAAGTAATGAGAGGAGCGAAAACATAGCGATCTAGGTGAAGACATGAGAGGTGCGCGAATACACGGCAATATAAGGGAAGCTATGAGAGGTGAGCAAAAACACGGCGATATAGGGGAAGCTGTGAGAGGTGTGCAATAATACAGCGATAAAGTTGAATCTATGGGATGTGCGCGAAAATACAGCGATATAGGGGAAGGTATGAGAGGTGCGCAAGGCACAGTGATATAGGGGATGCTATGGGAGGTGCGTGAAAACACAGCGATATAGGGGACGCTATGAGATGTGCATTAAAACGCAGCGATATTAGGGAAGATATAAGAGGTGCACAAAAACACAGCGATATAGGAGAAGTTATGAGAGGTGTATGAAAACACAGCGATATAGTGGAAGGTATGGGAGGTGCTCGAAAACAGGGCGATATAGGGGAAGGTATGAGATGAGTGCGAAGACACAGCAATATAGGGGCTGCTATGGGAGGTACGCGAAAACACAGTGATATAGGGGAAGACATGAGAGGTGCGAGAAAGCAGGAGAATATAGTGGAAGCTATGAGAGGTGAGCAAAAACACGGTGATATAGGGGAAGCTATGAGAGGTGAGCAATAACACAGAGATAAAGGTGAAGCTATGGGATATGCCCGAAAAGACAGAGATATAGGGGTATGTATGAGAGGTGCGCGAAAACAAAGCGATATAGGGGACGGTATGAGATGTGCATGAATACACGGCGATAGACGGGAAACAATGACAGGTGTGCGAAAACATAGCGATATAGGGGAAGTTATGAGAGGTGCGTGAAATCACAGTATTATAGGGGACGGTATGAGAGGTGCGCGAAAACAGGGCGATATAGGGGAGTTATGCGAGGTTTATGAAAACAGAGCGATATAGGGGACGTTATGAGATGTGCATGAAAACACAGAGATATAGGGGAAGGTATGAGAGGAGCGCAAAGGCACAGCGATATAGGGGATGTTATGGGAGGTGCGCGAATACAAGGCCATATAGGGGAAGGTATGTGAGGTGCACGAAGGCACAGCGATATAGAGGATTCTATGGGAGGTGCGCGAATACACAGCAATATAGGGGACGTTATGAGATGTGCATAAAAACACGGCTATATAGGGGAAGTTATGAGAGGTGCGCAAAAATTCAGCAATATAGGAGAAGTTATGAGAGGTGAGTGAAAACACAGCGATATAGGGGGAGGTATGAAAGGTGCACAAAAGCACAGCGATATAGGGGAATTTATGGGAGGTGCTCGAAAACTGGGCGATATAGGGGAAGCTATGAGAGGAGTGTGAAGACACAGAAATATAGGGGATGCTATGGGAGGTGCGTGAAAACACAGTGATATAGGGGAAGACATGAGAGGTGTGTGAAATTAGGGCAATATAGTGGAAGCTATGAGAGGTGAGCAATAACACAGCGATAAAGGTGAATCTATGGGATGTGCGCAAAAACACAGCGATATAGGGGAAGGTATGAGAGGTGCGCAAGGCACAGCAATATAGGGGATCCTATGGGAGATGCCTGAATACACAGCGATATATGGGACGTTATGAGATGTGCATGAAAACGCAGCGATATTAAGGAAGGTATGAGAGGTTCACAAAAACGCAGCGATATAGGAGAATGAATGGGAGGTGTGCGAAAACAGGGCGATATAGGTGAAGGTATGAGAGGTGCGTGAAGGCACAGCAATATAGGGGATGCTAAGGGAGGTGCACGAATACACAGCGATATAGGGGACGTTAGGAGATTTGTATGAAGGCACGGCGATATAGGGGAAGACATGAGAGGTGCGCGAAAACGGCAATATAGCGGAAGTTATGGGAGTTGCGCGAAAACGGCGATATAGGGGAAGGTATGAGAGGTGCGCGAAGGCACAGCAATATAGGGGATGTTATGGGAGGTACGCGAAAACACAGTGATATAGGGGATGCTATGAGAGGTGCGCAAAAACAGGGCAATATAGTGGAAGCTATGGGATGTGTGCGAAAACACGGCGATACAGGGGAATGTATCAGAGGTGCGAGAAAACACAGCGATATAGGGGACGCTATGGGCCATGCACGAAAACACAGTGATATAGGGGAAGTAATGAGAGGAGCGAAAACATACCGATGTCAGCTAAGCTATGGGAGGTGCGTGAAAACACAACGATATAGGGGACGGTATGAGATGTGAATGAATACACGGCGATATTGGGGAAGGAATGAGAGGTGCGCGAAAACACGGCGATATAGGGAAAATAATGAGAGGTGCGCGAAAACACGGCGATACAGGGGAATGTATCAGAGGTGCGAGAAAGCACAGCGATATAGGGGACGTTATGAGATGTGCATGAAAACACAGCGATATAGGGGAAGATATGAGAGGTACACGAAGGCACAGCGATATAGGGGATGCTATGGGATGTGCGCGAAAACACAGTGATATAGGAGACAGTATGAGATGTGCATGAAAACACGGCGATATAGGGGAAGCTATGAGAGGTGCGCGAAAACACGGCGATATGGGAGAATGTATCGGAGGTGCGAGAAAACAGCGATATAGGGGAAGTAATGAGAGGAGCGAAAACATAGTGATCTAGGTGAAGACATGAGAGGTGCGCGAAGACACGGCAATATAGGGGAAGCTATGAGAGGTGAGCAAAAACACGGCGATATAGGGGAAGCTGTGAGAGGTGTGCAATAATAGAGCGATAAAGTTGAATCTATGGGATGTGCGCGAAAAGACAGCGATATAGGGGAAGGTATGAGAGGTGCGCAAGGCACAGCGATATAGGGGATGCTATGGGAGGTGCGTGAAAACACAGCGATATAGGGGACGCTATGAGAAGTGCATTAAAACGTAGCGATATTAGGGAAGATATAAGAGGTGCACAAAAATACAGCGATATAAGAGAAGTTATGAGAGGTGTGTGAAAACACAGCGATATAGGGGAAGGTATGAGAGGTGCATGAAAACACAGCGATATAGGGGAAGGTATGGGAGGTGCTCGAAAACAGGGCGATATAGGGGAAGGTATGAGATGAGTGCGAAGACACAGCAATATAGGGGCTGCTATGGGAGGTACGCGAAAACACAGTGATATAGGGGAAGACATGAGAGGTGCGAGAAAGCAGGAGAATATAGTGGAAGCTATGAGAGGTGAGCAAAAACACGGTGATATAGGGGAAGCTATGAGAGGTGAGCAATAACACAGAGATAAAGGTGAAGCTATGGGATATGCCCGAAAAGACAGAGATATAGGGGTATGTATGAGAGGTGCGCGAAAACAAAGCGATATAGGGGACGGTATGAGATGTGCATGAATACACGGCGATAGACGGGAAACAATGACAGGTGTGCGAAAACATAGCGATATAGGGGAAGTTATGAGAGGTGCGTGAAAACACAGTATTATAGGGGACGGTATGAGAGGTGCGCGAAAACAGGGCGATATAGGGGAGTTATGCGAGGTTTATGAAAACAGAGCGATATAGGGGACGTTATGAGATGTGCATGAAAACACAGAGATATAGGGGAAGGTATGAGAGGAGCGCAAAGGCACAGCGATATAGGGGACGTTAGGAGATGTGCATAAAAACACGGCGATATAGGGGAAGTTATGAGAGGTGCGCAAAAATACAGCAATATAGGAGAAGTTATGAGAGGTGAGTGAAAACACAGCGATATAGGAGGAGGTATGAAAGGTGCACGAAAACACAGCGATATAGGGGAAGGTATGGGAGGTGCTCGAAAACAGGGCGATATAGGGGAAGGTATGAGATGAGTGCGAAGACACAGCAATATAGGGGCTGCTATGGGAGGTACGCGAAAACACAGTGATATAGGGGAAGACATGAGAGGTGCGAGAAAGCAGGAGAATATAGTGGAAGCTATGAGAGGTGAGCAAAAACACGGTGATATAGGGGAAGCTATGAGAGGTGAGCAATAACACAGAGATAAAGGTGAAGCTATGGGATATGCCCGAAAAGACAGAGATATAGGGGTATGTATGAGAGGAGCGCAAAGGCACAGCGATATAGGGGATGTTATGGGAGGTGCGCGAATACAAGGCCATATAGGGGAAGGTATGTGAGGTGCACGAAGGCACAGTGATATAGAGGATTCTATGGGAGGTGCGCGAATACACAGCAATATAGGGGACGTTATGAGATGTGCATAAAAACACGGCTATATAGGGGAAGTTATGAGAGGTGCGCAAAAATTCAGCAATATAGGAGAAGTTATGAGAGGTGAGTGAAAACACAGCGATATAGGGGGAGGTATGAAAGGTGCACAAAAACACAGCGATATAGGGGAATTTATGGGAGGTGCTCGAAAACTGGGCGATATAGGGGAAGCTATGAGAGGAGTGTGAAGACACAGAAATATAGGGGATGCTATGGGAGGTGCGTGAAAACACAGTGATATAGGGGAAGACATGAGAGGTGTGTGAAAGTAGGGCAATATAGTGGAAGCTATGAGAGGTGAGCAATAACACAGCGATAAAGGTGAATCTATGGGATGTGCGCAAAAACACAGCGATATAGGGGAAGGTATGAGAGGTGCGCAAGGCACAGCAATATAGGGGATCCTATGGGAGATGCCTGAATACACAGCGATATATGGGACGTTATGAGATGTGCATGAAAACGCAGCGATATTAAGGAAGGTATGAGAGGTTCACAAAAACGCAGCGATATAGGAGAATGAATGGGAGGTGTGCGAAAACAGGGCGATATAGGTGAAGGTATGAGAGGTGCGTGAAGGCACAGCAATATAGGGGATGCTAAGGGAGGTGCACGAATACACAGCGATATAGGGGACGTTAGGAGATTTGTATGAAGGCACGGCGATATAGGGGAATGTATCAGAGGTGCGAGAAAACACAGCGATATAGGGGACGCTATGGGCCATGCACGAAAACACAGTGATATAGGGGAAGTAATGAGAGGAGCGAAAACATACCGATGTCAGCTAAGCTATGGGAGGTGCGTGAAAACACAACGATATAGGGGACGGTATGAGATGTGAATGAATACACGGCGATATTGGGGAAGCTATGAGAGGTGCGCGAAAACACAATGATATAGGGGAAGGAATGAGAGGTGCGCGAAAACACGGCGATATAGGGAAAATAATGAGAGGTGCGCGAAAACACGGCGATACAGGGGAATGTATCAGAGGTGCGAGAAAGCACAGCGATATAGGGGACGTTATGAGATGTGCATGAAAACACAGCGATATAGGGGAAGATATGAGAGGTACACGAAGGCACAGCGATATAGGGGATGCTATGGGATGTGCGCGAAAACACAGTGATATAGGAGACAGTATGAGATGTGCATGAAAACACGGCGATATAGGGGAAGCTATGAGAGGTGCGCGAAAACACGGCGATATGGGAGAATGTATCGGAGGTGCGAGAAAACAGCGATATAGGGGAAGTAATGAGAGGAGCGAAAACATAGTGATCTAGGTGAAGACATGAGAGGTGCGCGAAGACACGGCAATATAGGGGAAGCTATGAGAGGTGAGCAAAAACACGGCGATATAGGGGAAGCTGTGAGAGGTGTGCAATAATAGAGCGATAAAGTTGAATCTATGGGATGTGCGCGAAAAGACAGCGATATAGGGGAAGGTATGAGAGGTGCGCAAGGCACAGCGATATAGGGGATGCTATGGGAGGTGCGTGAAAACACAGCGATATAGGGGACGCTATGAGAAGTGCATTAAAACGTAGCGATATTAGGGAAGATATAAGAGGTGCACAAAAATACAGCGATAGAGGAGAAGTTATGAGAGGTGTGTGAAAACACAGCGATATAGTGGAAGGTATGAGAGGTGCACGAAAACACAGCTATATAGGGGAAGGTATGGGAGGTGCTCGAAAACAGGGCGATATAGGGGAAGGTATGAGATGAGTGCGAAGACACAGCAATATAGGGCATGCTATGGGAGGTACACGAAAACACAGTGTTATAGGGGAAGACATGAAACGTGCGAGAAAGCAGGAGAATATAGTGGAAGCTATGAGAGGTGAGCAAAAACATGGTGATATAGGGGAAGCTATGAGAGGTGAGCAATAACACAGCGATAAAGGTGAATCTATGGGATGTGCGCAAAAACTCAGCTATATAGGGGAAGGTATGAGAGGTGCGCAAGGCACAGCGATATAGGGGATGCTATGGGAGGTGCGTGAATACACAGCGATATACGGGACATTATGAGGTGTGCATGAAAACGCAGCGATATTAGGGAAGGTATGAGAGGTTCACAAAAGCACAGCGACATGGGAGAATGAATGGGAAGTGTGCGAAAACTGGGCGATATAGGCGAAGGTATGAGAAGTGCGTGAAGGCACAGCAATATGTGGGAGGCTATGGGAGGTGCGCGACTACACAGTGATATAGGGGACGTTATGAGATTTGGATGAAAACACGGTGATATAGGGGAAGCTATGAGAGGTGCGCGAAAACACTGCAATATAGGGGACGGTATGAGAGGTGCGCGAAGACACGGCAATATAGGGGAAGCTATGAGAGGTGAGCATAAACACGGCGATATAGGGGAAGCTGTGAGAGGTGTGCAATAATACAGCGATAAAGTTGAATCTATGGGATGTGCGCGAAAAGACAGCGATATAGGGGAAGGTATGAGAGGTGCGCAAGGCACAGCGATATAGGGGATGCTATGGGAGGTGCGTGAAAACACAGCGATATAGGGGACGCTATGAGAAGTGCATTAAAACGTAGCGATATTAGGGAAGATATAAGAGGTGCACAAAAATACAGCGATAGAGGAGAAGTTATGAGAGGTGTGTGAAAACACAGCGATATAGTGGAAGGTATGAGAGGTGCACGAAAACACAGCTATATAGGGGAAGGTATGGGAGGTGCTCGAAAACAGGGCGATATAGGGGAAGGTATGAGATGAGTGCGAAGACACAGCAATATAGGGCATGCTATGGGAGGTACGCGAAAACACAGTGATATAGGGGAAGACATGAAACGTGCGAGAAAGCAGGAGAATATAGTGGAAGCTATGGGAGGTGAGCAAAAACATGGTGATATAGGGGAAGCTATGAGAGATGAGCAATAACACAGCGATAAAGGTGAATCTATGGGATGTGCGCAAAAACTCAGCTATTTAGGGGAAGGTATGAGAGGTGCTCGAAAACAGGACGATATAGGGGACGTTATGAGATTTGGATGAAAACACGGTGATATAGGGGAAGCTATGAGAGGTGCGCGAAAACACTGCAATATAGGGGACGGTATGAGAGGTGCGCAAGGCACAGCGATATAGGGGATGCTATGGGAGGTGCGTGAATACACAGCGATATACGGGACGTTATGAGATGTGCATGAAAACGCAGCAATATTAGAGAAGGTATGAGAGGTTCACAAAATCAAGGCGACATAGGAGAATGAATGGGAAGTGTGCGAAAACAGGGCGATATAGGCGAAGGTATGAGAAATGCGCGAAGGCACAGCAATATGTGAGAGGCTATGGGAGGTGCGCGACTACACAGTGATATGGGGGACGTTATGAGATGTGCATAAAAACACAGCAATATAGGGGAAGTTATGAGAGGTGCGCAAAAATGCAGCAATATAGGAGAAGTTATGAGAGGTGCGTGAAAACACAGCGATATAGGGGAAGGCATGAGAGGTACGCGAAGGCACCGTAATATAGGGGTGCTATGGGAGGTGCAGGAATACACAGCGATATAGGGGACGTTATGAGATGTGCATGAAAACACGGCAATATAGGGGAAGGTATGAGAGGTGCCCGAAAACACAGCATTATAGGGGACGCTATGGGACGTGAGCGAAAACACGGCGATATAGGGGAAATTATGAGAGGTGCGCGAAAACACGGCGATACAGGGGAATGTATCAGAGGTGTGAGAAAACACAGCGATATACGGGAAGTAATGAGAGGAGCGAAAACATAGCGATCCAGGTGAAGACATGAGAGGTGCGCGAAAACACAGCGATATAGGGGAAGCTATGAAAGGTGAGCAAAAACACGCCGATATAGGGGAAGCTCTCGAGGTGTGCAATAACACAGTGATAAAGTTGAATCTATGGGATGTGTGCGAAAAGACAGCGATATAGGGGAAGGTATGGGAGGTGCGCAAGACACAGCGATATAGGGGATGGTATGGGAGGTGCGTGAATACACAGCGATATAGGGGACGTTATGAGATGTGCAGGAAGAATCAGCGATATTAGGGAAGATATAAGAGGTGCACAAAAACACAGCGATATAGGAGAAGTTAAGAGACGTGCGTGAAAACACAACGATATAGAGGGAGGTATGAGAGGTGCACGAAAACACAGCGATACAGGGGAAGGTATGAGAGGTGCACGAAAACACAGCGATACAGGGGAAGGTATGGGAGGTGCTCGAAAACAGCGCGACATAGGGGAAGCTATGAGAGGTGCGCGAAAACACGGCAATATAGGGGACGGTATGAGAGGTGCGCAAGGCACAGCGATATAAGGGATGCTATGGGAGGTGCGTGAATACACAACGATATACGGGACGTTATGAGATGTGCATGAAAACGCAGCGATATTAGGGAAGGTATGAGAGGTTGACAAAAACACAGCGACATAGGAGAATGAATGGGAAGTGTGCGAAAACAGGGCGATATAGGCGAAGGTATGAGAAATGCGCAAAGGCACAGCGATATAGGGGATGTTATGGGAGGTGCGCGAATACAGGGCAATATAGGGGAAGGTATGTGAGGTGCACGAAGGCACAGCGATATAGGGGATGCTACGGGAGGTGCGTGACTACACAGCGATATAGGGGACGTTATGAGATGTGCATGAAAACGCAGCGATATTAGGGAAGATATAAGAGGTGCACAAAAACAAAGCGATATAGGAGAAGTTATGAGAGGTGTGTGAAAACACAGCGATATAGGGGAAGGTATGAGAGGTGCGCGAAGGCAGAGTGATATATGGGAATCTATTGGAGGTGCATGAATACACAGCGATATAGGGGACGTTATGAGATGTGCATAAAAGCACGGCGATATAGGGGAAATTATGAGAGGTGCGCAAAAACAAAGCGATATAGGAGAAGTTATGAGAGGTGAGTGAAAACACAGCGATATAGGGGGAGGTATGAAAGGTGCACGAAAACACAGCGATATAGGGGAAGGTAACGGAGGTGCTCGAAAACAGGGCGTTGTAGGGGAAGGTATGACAGGATTGAGAAGACACAGCAATATAGGGGATGCTGTGGGAGGTGCGCAAAAACATAGTGATATATGGGAAGATATGAGAGGTGTGCGAGAACACGGCGATATAGGCGAAGCTATGAGAGGTGAGCAATAACACAGCGAGAAAGATGAATCTATGGGATGTGCGCAAAAACACAGCGATATAGGAGAATGAATGGGAGGTGCGCGAAAACAGGGCGATATAGGTGAAGGTATGAGAGGTATGCGAAGGCACAGCAATATAGGGGATGCTATGAGAGGTGCGCGACTACACAGTGATATAGGGGACGTTATGAGATGTGCATGAAAACACGGCGATATAGGGGAAGTTATGAGAGGTGCACAAAAATGCAGCACTATAGGAGAAGTTATGAGAGGTGCGTGAAAACACAACGATATAGAGGAAGGTATGAGAGGTGCGCGAAAACACGGCGATATAGGGGAAGGTATGAGAGGTGCGCGAAGGCACAGCGATATAGGGGAAGTAATGAGAGGAGCGCGAAAACACGGCAATACAGGGGAATGTATCAGAGGTGCGAGAAAACAGCGATATAGGGGAAGTAATGAGAGGAGCGAAAACATAGCGATCTAGGTGAAGACATGAGAGGTGCGCGAAAACACGGCAATATAGGCGAAGCTATGAGAGGTGAGCAAAAACACGGCGATATAGGGGAAGCTGTGAGAGGTGTGCAATAACACAGCGATAAAGTTGAATCTATGGGATGTGCGCAAAAACACAGCGATATAGGAGAATGAATGGGAGGTGCGCGAAAACAGGGCGATATAGGTGAAGGTATGAGAGGTATGCGAAGGCACAGCAATATAGGGGATGCTATGAGAGGTGCGCGACTACACAGTGATATAGGGCACGTTATGAGATGTGCATGAAAACACGGCGATATAGGGGAAGTTATGAGACGTGCACAAAAATGCAGCAATATAGGAGAAGTTATGAGAGGTGCGTGAAAACACAGCGATATAGGGGAAGGTATGAGGTGTGTGCGAAAACACGGCGATATGTGAGAATGTATCAGAGGTGCGCGAAAACACAGCGATATAGGGGAAGTAATGAGAGGAGCGAAAACATAGCGATCTAGGTGAAGACATGAGAGGTGCGCGAAAACACGGCAATATAGGCGAAGCTATGAAAGGTGAGCAAAAACACGGCTATATAGGGGAAGCTGTGAGAGGTGTGCAATAACACAGCGATAAAGTTGAATCTATGGGATGTGCGCGAAAAGTCAGCGATATAGGGGAAGGTATGAGAGGTGCGCAAAAACACAGCGATATAGGAGAAGTTATGAGAGGTGTGTGAAAACACTGCGATATAGTGGAAGGTATGAGGCGTGCACGAAAACACAGCGATATCGGGGAAGGAATGAGAGGTGCACGAAGGCACAGCGATATAGGGGATTCTATGGGAGGTGCGCGAATACACAGCGATATAGGGGACGTTATGAGATGTGCATAAAAACACGGCTATATAGGGGAAGTTATGAGAGGTTTGCAAAAATACAGCAATATAGGAGAAGTTATGAGAGGTGTGTGAAAACACAGCGATATAGGAGGAGGTATGAAAGGTGCACGAAAACACAGCGATATAGGGGAAGGTATGGGAGGTGTTCGAAAACAGGGCGATATCGGGGAAGGTATGAGATGAGTGCGAAGACACAGCAATATAGGGGATGCTATGGGAGGTACGCTAAAACACAGTGATATAGGGGAAGACTTAAGAGGTGCGTGACAGCAGGACAATATAGTGGAAGCTATGAGAGGTGAGCAAAAACCCGGCGATATAGGGGAAACTATTAGAGGTGAGAAATAACAAAGCGATAAAGCTGAATCTATGGGATGTGCGCGAAAAGACAGCGATATAGGGGAAGGTATGAGAGATGCGTAAGGGACAGCGATATAGGGGATGCTATTGGATGTGCGCGAAAACACAGCGATATAGGGGACGGTATGAGATGTGCACGAAAACACAGCAATAAAGGGGGAGGTATGGGAGGTGCGCGAAAACAGGGCGATATATGGGAAGGTTAGGGAGGTGCGCGAAAACAGGACAATATAGTGGAAGATATGAGAGGTGCCCGAAAACACAGTAATATAGGCGACGCTATGGGACGTGCGCGAAAACAAGGCGATTTAGGGGAAAATATGAGAGGTGCGCGAAAACACGGCGATACAGGGGAATGTATCAGAGGTACGAGAAAACACAGCGATATAAGGGAAGTAATGAGAGGAGCGAAAACATATCAATATAGGTGAAGACATGAGAGGTGCGCGAAAACATGGCGATATAGGGGAAGCTGCGAGAGGTGAGCAATAACACAGAGATAAAGGTGAAGCTATGGGATATGCGCGAAAAGACAGCAATATAGGGGAAGGTATGTGAGGTGCACGAAGGCACAGCGATATAGGGGATGCTTCGGGAGGTGCGTGAATACACAGCGATATAGGGGACGTTATGAGATGTGCATGAAAGCGCAGCGATATTAGGGAAGATATAAGAGGTGCACAAAAACAAAGCGATACAGGAGAAGTTATGAGAGGTGTGTGAAAACACAGCGATATAGGGGAAGGAATGAGAGGTGCGCGAAAACAGGGCGATATAGGGGAAGGTATGAGAGGTGCGCGAAGGCAGAGTGATATATGGGAATCTATTGGAGGTGCATGAATACACAGCGATATAGGGGACGTTATGAGATGTGCATAAAAACACGGCGATATAGGGGAAATTATGAGAGGTGCGCAAAAATACAGCAATATAGGAGAAGTTATGAGAGGTGAGTGAAAACACAGCGATATGGGGGGAGGTATGAAAGGTGCACGAAAACACAGTGGTATAGGGGAAGGTATCGGAGGTGCTCGAAAACAGGGCGATGTAGGGGAAGGTATGACAGGAGTGTGAAGACAGCAATATAGGGGATGCTATGGGAGGTGCGCGAAAACACGGTGATATATGGGAAGATATGAGAGGTGCGTGAAAGTAGCGCGATATAGTGGAAGCTATGAAAGGTGCGCAAAAACACAGCGAAATAGGCGAAGCTATGAGAGGTGAGCAATAACACAGCGATAAAGGTGAATCTATGGGATGTGCGCAAAAACACAGCGATATAGGGGAAGGTATGAGAGGTGCGCAAGGCACAGCAATATAGGGGATGCTATGGGAGATGCGTGAATACACAGCGATATACGGGATGGTATGAGATGTGCATGAAAACGCAACGATATTAGGGAAGTTATGAGAGGTTCACAAAAACACAGCGATATAGAAGAATGAATGGGAGGTGCGCGAAAACAGGGCGATATAGGTGAAGGTATGAGACGTATGCGAAGGCACAGCAATATAGGGGATGCTATGGGAGGTGCGCGACTACACAGTGATATAGGGGATGTTATGAGTTGTGCATGAAAACACGGCGATATAGGGGACGTTATGAGAGGTGCACAAAAATGCAGCACTATAGGAGAAGTTATGAGAGGTGTGAAAACACAGCGATATCGGGGAAGGAATGAGAGGTGCGCGAAAACACGACGATATAGGGGAAGGTATGAGAGGTGCGCGAAGGCACAGCGATATATGGGATTCTATTGGAGGTGCAAGAATACACAGCGATATAGGAGACGGTATGAGATGTGCATGAATACACGGCGATAGTCGGGAAACAATGACAGGTGTGTGAAAACACAGCAATATAGGGGAAGTTATGAGAGCTGCGTGAAAACACAGTGATATAGGGGAAGGTATGAGAGGTGCGCGAAAACAGGGCGATATAGGGGAAGTTATGCGAGGTGCATGAAAACACAGAGATATAGGGGAAGGTATGAGAGGTTCGCAAAGGCCAGTGATATAAGGGATGTCATGGGAGGTGCGCGAATACAGGGCAATATAGGGGAAGGTATGTGAGGTGCACGAAGGCACAATGATATAGGGGATGCTACGGGAGGTGCGTGAATATACAGCGATGTAGGGGACGTTATGAGATGTGCATGAAAACGCGGCGATATTAGGGAAGATATAAGAGGTGCACAAAAACAAAGCGATTTAGGAGAATGAATGGGAGGTGCGCGAAAACAGGGCGATATAGGTGAAGGTATGAGAGGTATGTGAAGGCACAGCAATATAGGGGATGCTATGGGAGGTGCGCGACTACACAGTGATATAGGGGACGTTATGAGATTTGCATGAAAACAAGGCGATACAGGGGAAGTTATGAGAGGTGCACAAAAATGCAGCAATATAGGAGAAGTTATGAGAGGTGCGTGAAAACACAGCGATATAGGGGAAGGTATGAGACGTCTGCGAAAACACGGCGATATGTGAGAATGTATCAGAGGTGCGAGAAAACACAGCGATATAGGGGATGTAATGAGAGGAGAGAAAACATAGCGATCTAGGTGAAGACATGAGAGGTGCGCGAAAGCACGGCAATATAGGCGAAGCTATGAAAGGTGAGCAAAAACACGGCTATATAGGGGAAGCTGTGAGAGGTGTGCAATAACACAGCGATAAAGTTGAATCTATGGGATGTGCGCGAAAAGTCAGCGATATAGGGGAAGGTATGAGAGGTGCGCAAAAACACAGCGATATAGGAGAAGTTATGAGAGGTGTGTGAAAACACTGCGATATAGTGGAAGGTATGAGGCGTGCACGAAAACACAGCGATATCGGGGAAGGAATGAGAGGTGCACGAAGGCACAGCGATATAGGGAATTCTATGGGAGGTGCGCGAATACACAGCGATATAGGGGACGTTATGAGATGTGCATAAAAACACGGCTATATAGGGGAAGTTATGAGAGGTTTGCAAAAATACAGCAATATAGGAGAAGTTATGAGAGATGTGTGAAAACACAGCGATATAGGAGGAGGTATGAAAGGTGCACGAAAACACAGCGAAAAAGGGGAAGGTATGGGAGGTGTTCGAAAACAGAGCGATATAGGGGAAGGTATGAGATGAGTGCGAAGACACAGCAATATAGGGGATGCTATGGGAGGTACGCTAAAACACAGTGATATAGGGGAAGACTTAAGAGGTGCGTGACAGCAGGACAATATAGTGGAAGCTATGAGAGGTGAGCAAAAACCCGGCGATATAGGGGAAACTATTAGAGGTGAGAAATAACAAAGCGATAAAGCTGAATCTATGGGATGTGCGCGAAAAGACAGCGATATAGGGGAAGGTATGAGAGATGCGTAAGGGACAGCGATATAGGGGATGCTATTGGAGGTGCGCGAAAACACAGCGATATAGGGGACGGTATGAGATGTGCACGAAAACACAGCAATAAAGGGGGAGGTATGGGAGGTGCGCGAAAACAGGGCGATATATGGGAAGGTTAGGGAGGTGCGCGAAAACAGGACAATATAGTGGAAGATATGAGAGGTGCCCGAAAACACAGTAATATAGGCGACGCTATGGGACGTGCGCGAAAACAAGGCGATATAGGGGAAAATATGAGAGGTGCGCAAAAACACGGCGATAAAGGGAATGTATCAGAGGTACGAGAAAACACAGCGATATAAGGGAAGTAATGAGAGGAGCGAAAACATATCAATATAGGTGAAGACATGAGAGGTGCGCGAAAACATGGCGATATAGGGGAAGCTGTGAGAGGTGAGCAATAACACAGAGATAAAGGTGAAGCTATGGGATATGCGCGAAAAGACAGCGATATAGGGGAAGGTATGAGAGGTGCGCAAGGCACAGCGATATAGGGGGAGGTACGAGAGGTGCTCGAAAACACAGCAACATAGGGGAAGGTATGGAAGCTACTTGAAAACAGGGCGATCTAGGTGAAGACATGAGAGGTGCGTAATACAGGGCAATATAGTGGAAGCTATGAGAGGTGAGCAAAAACCCGGCGATATAGGGGAAACTATTAGAGGTGAGGAATAACAAAGCGATAAAGCTGAATCTATGGGATGTGCGCGAAAAGACAGCGATATAGGGGAAGGTATGAGAGATGCGCAATGGACAGCGATATAGGGGATGCTATTGGAGGTGCGCGAAAACACAGCGATATAGGGGACGGTATGAGATGTGTACGAAAACACAGCAATAAAGGCGGAGGTATGGGAGGTGCGCGAAAACAGGGCGATATATGGGAAGGTTAGGGAGGTGCGCGAAAAGAGGACAATATAGTGGAAGATATGAGAGGTGCCCGAAAACACAGTAATATAGGCGACGCTATGGGACGTGCGCGAAAACAAGGCGATATAGGAGAAAATATGAGAGGTGCGCGAAAACACGGCGATAAAGGGGAATGTATCAGAGGTACGAGAAAACACAGCGATATAAGGGAAGTAATGAGAGGAGCGAAAACATATCAATATAGGTGAAGACATGAGAGGTGCGCGAAAACATGACGATATAGGGGAGTTATGCGAGGTGCATGAAAACAGAGCGATATAGGGGACGTTATGAGATGTGCATGAAAACACGGAGATATAGGGGAAGATATGAGAGGTGCGCAAAGGCACAGTTATATTGGGGATGCTATGGTAGGTGCGCGAATACACAGAGATATAGGAGACGTTATGAGATGTGCATGAAAACACGGCGAAATTGGGGAAGCCATGAGAGGTGTGCGAAAATACAGCGATATAGGGGTAGGTATGAGAGGTGCACGATAAACACAGCAATAAAGTGGAGGTATGGGAGGTGCGCGAAAACAGGGCGATATAGGTAAAGGTATTGGAAGTGCGCGAAAACAGGGCAATATAGTGGAAGGTATGAGAGCTGCCCGAAAGCAGAGCGATATAGGCGACGCTATGGGACGTGCGCGAAAACACGGCGATACAGGGGAAATTATGAGAGGTGCGCGAAAACACGGCGATACAGGGGAATGTATCAGAGGTATGAGAAAACACAGCGATATAAGAGAAGCAATGAGAGGAGTGAAAACATAGCAATATAGGTGAAGACATGAGAGGTGCGCGAAAACATGGCGATATAGGGGAAGCTGTGAGAGGTGAGCAATAACACAGAGATAAAGGTGAAGCTATGGGATATGCGCGAAAAGACATCGATATAGGGGAAGGTATGAGAGGTGCGCGAAAACAGCGATGTAGGCGAAGCTATGGGAGGTGCGCGAAAGCACAGCGATATAGGTGACGGTATGAGATGTGCATGAATACACGGCGATAGTCGGGAAACAATGACAGGTGTGTGAAAACACAGCGATATAGGGGAAGTTATGCGAGGTGCATGAAAACACAGCGATATAGGGGACGTTATGAGATGTGCATGAAAACACGGAGATATAGGGGAAGGTATGAGAGGTGCGCAAAGGCACAGCGATATAGGGGATGTTATGGGAGGTGCGCGAATACAGGGCAATATAGGGGAAGGTATGTGAGGTGCACGAAGGCACAGCGATATAGGGGATGCTACGGGAGGTGTGTGAATACACAGCGATATAGGGGACGTTATGAGATGTGCATGAAAACGCAGCGATATTAGGGAAGATATAAGAGGTGCACAAAAACAAAGCGATACAGGAGAAGTTATGAGAGGTGTGTGAAAACACAGCGATATAGGGAAAGGAATGAGAGGTGCGCGAAAACAGGGCGATATAGGGGAAGGTATGAGAGGTGCGCGAAGGCAAAGCGATATATGGGATTCTATTGGAGGTGCATGAATACACAGCGATATAGGGGACGTTATGAGATGTGCATAAAAACATGGCGATATAGGGGAAATTATGAGAGGTGCGCAAAAATACAGCACTATAGGAGAAGTTATGAGAGGTGAGTGAAAACACAGCGATATAGGGGGAGGTATGAAAGGTGCACGAAAACACAGCGATATAGGGGAAGGTATCGGAGGTGCTCGAAAACAGGGCGATGTAGGGGAAGGTATGACAGGAGTGTGAAGACACAGCAATATAGGGGATGCTATGAGAGGTGCGTGAAAACACAACAATATAGGGGAAGGTATGAGAGGTGTGGGAAAACAGGGCGATATAGGGGAAGGAATGAGGTGCGCGAAAACACGGCGATATAGGGGAAGGTATGAGAGGTGTGGGAAAACAGGGCGATATAGGGGAAGGAATGAGGTGCGCAAAAACACGGCGATATAGGGGAAATTATGAGAGGTGCGCGAAAACACGGCAATACAGGGGAATGTATCAGAGGTGCGAGAAAGCACAGCGATATAGGGGACGTTATGAGATGTGCATGAAAACACAGCGATATAGGGGAAGATATGAGAGGTACACGAAGGCACAGCGATATAGGGGATGCTATGGGATGTGCGCGAAAACACAGTGATATAGGAGACGTTATGAGATGTTCATGAAAACACGCCGATATAGGGCAAGCTATGAGAGGTGTGCGAAAACGCGGCGATATGGGAGAATGTATCAGAGGTGCAAGAAAACACAGCGATATAGGGGAAGTAATGAGAGGAGCGAAAACATAGCGATCTAGGTGAAGACATGAGAGGTGCGCGAAAACACGGCAATATAGGGGAAGCTACGAGAGGTGAGCAAAAGCACGGCGATATAGGGGAAGCTGTGAGAGGTGTGCAATAATACAGCGACAAAGTTGAATCTATGGGATGTGCGCGAAAAGACAGCGATATAGGGGAAGGTATGAGAGGTGCGCAAGGCACAGCGATATAGGGGATGCTATGGGAGGTGCGTGAAAACACAGCGATACAGGGGACGTTATGAGATGTGCATTAAAACACAGCGATATTAGGGAAGATATAAGAGGTGCACAAAAACACAGCGATATAGGAGAAGTTATGAGAGCTGTGTGAAAACACAGCGATATAGTGGAAGGTATGAGAGGTGCACGAAAACATAGTGATATAGGAGAAGAAATGAGAGGTGCACGAAGGCACAGCGATATAGGGGATTCTATGGGAGGTGCGCGAATACACAGCGATATAGGGGACGTTATGAGATGTACATAAAAACACGGCGATATAGGGGAAGTTATGAGAGGTGAGTGAAAACACAGCGATATAGGAGGAGGTATGAAAGGTGCACGAAAACACAGCGATATAGGGGAAGGTATGGGAGGTGCTCGAAAACAGGGTGATATAGGGGAAGGTATGAGATGAGTGTGAAGACACAGCAATATAGGGGATGCTATGGGAGGTACGCGAAAACGCAGTGATATAGGGGAAGACATGAGAGGTGCGTGAAAGCAGGACAATATAATGGAAGCTATGAGAGGTGAGCAAAAACGGTGATATAGGGGAAGCTATGAGAGGTGAGCAATAACACAGCGATAAAGGTGAATCTACGGGATGTGCGCAAAAACACAGCTATATAGGGGAAAGTATGAGAGGTGCGCAAGGCACAGCGATATAGGGGATGCTATGGGAGGTGCGTGAATACACAGCGATATACGGGACGTTATGAGATGTGCATGAAAACGCAGTGATTTTAGGGAAGGTATGAGAGGTTCACAAAAGCACAGTGACATAGGAGAATGAATGGGAAGTGTGCGAAAACAGGGCGATATAGGTGAAGGTATGAGAAGTGCGCGAAGGCACAGCAATATGTGGGAGGCTATGGGAGGTGCGAGACTACACAGTGATATAGGGGACGTTATGAGATGTGCATGAAAACACGGCAATATAGGGGAAGGTATGAGAGGTGCCCGAAAACACCGCGTTATAGGGGACGCTATGTGACGTGCGCGAAAACACGGCGATATAGGGGAAATTATGAGAGGTGCGCGAAAACACGGCGATACAGGGGAGTGTATCAGAGGTGCGTGAAAACACAGCGATATAGGGGAAGCTATGAAAGGTGAGCAAAAACACGGCGATATAGGCGAAGCTCTGAGAGGTGTGCAATAACACAGTGATAAAGGTGAATCTATGGGATGTGTGCGAAAAGACAGCGATATAGGGGAAGGTATGGGAGGTGCGCAAGGCACAGCGATATAGGGGATGCTATGGGAGGTGCGTGAATACACAGCGATATACGGGACGTTATGAGATGTGCATGAAAACGCAGCGATATTAGGGAAGGTATGAGAGGTTCACAAAAGCAAGGCGACATAGGAGAATGAATGGGAAGTGTGCGAAAACAGGGCGATATAGGGGAAGGTATGAGAAGTGCGCGAAGGCACAGCAATATGTGGGAGGCTATGGGAGGTGCGAGACTACACAGTAATATAGGGGACGTTATGAGATGTGCATAAAAACATAGCGATATAGGGGAAGTTATGAGAGGTGCGCAAAAATGCAGCAATATAGGAGAAGTTATGAGAGGTGCGTGAAAACACAGCGATATAGGGGAAGGCATGAGAGGTATGCGAAGGCACAGTTATATAGGGGTGCTATGGGAGGTGCACGAATACACAGGGATATAGGGGACGTTATGAGATGTGCATGAAAACACGGCAATATAGGGGAAGGTATGAGAGGTGCCCGAAAACACCGCGTTATAGGGGATGCTATAGGACGTGCGCGAAAACACGGCGATATAGGGGAAATTATGAGAGGTGCGCGAAAACACGGCGATACAGGGGAGTGTATCAGAAGTGCGTGAAAACACAGCAATATAGGGGAAGTAATGAGAGGAGCGAAAACATAGCGATCTAGGTGAAGACATGAGAGGTGCGCGAAGACACGGTGATATAGGGGAAGCTATGAAAGGTGAGCAAAAACACGGCGATATAGGGGAAGCTCTGAGAGGTGTGCAATAACACAGTGATAAAGTTGAATCTATGGGATGTGTGTGAAAAGACAGCGATATAGGGGAAGGTATGAGATGAGTGTGAAGACACAGCAATATAGGGGATGCTATGGGAGGTACGCGAAAACACAGTGATATAGGGGAAGACATGAGAGGTGCGTGAAAGCAGGACAATATAATGGAAGCTATGAGAGGTGAGCAAAAACACGGTGATATAGGGGAAGCTATGAGAGGTGAGCAATAACACAGCGATAAAGGTGAATCTATGGGATGTGCGCAAAAACACAGCTATATAGGGGAAAGTATGAGAGGTGCGCAAGGCACAGCGATACAGGGGATGCTATGGGAGGTGCATGAATACACAGCGATATACGGGACGTTATGAGATGTGCATGAAAACGCAGTGATTTTAGGGAAGGTATGAGAGGTTCACAAAAGCACAGTGACATAGGAGAATGAATGGGAAGTGTGCGAAAACAGGGCGATATAGGTGAAGGTATGAGAAGTGCGCGAAGGCACAGCAATATGTGGGAGGCTATGGGAGGTGCGAGACTACACAGTGATATAGGGGACGTTATGAGATGTGCATGAAAACACGGCAATATAGGGGAAGGTATGAGAGGTGCCCGAAAACACCGCGTTATAGGGGACGCTATGTGACGTGCGCGAAAACACGGCGATATAGGGGAAATATTGAGAGGTGCACGAAAACACGGCGATACAGGGGAGTGTATCAGAGGTGCGTGAAAACACAGCGATATAGGGGAAGCTATGAAAGGTGAGCAAAAACACGGCGATATAGGCGAAGCTCTGAGAGGTGTGCAATAACACAGTGATAAAGTTGAATCTATGGGATGTGTGCGAAAAGACAGCGATATAGGGGAAGGTATGAGATGAGTGTGAAGACACAGCAATATAGGGGATGCTATGGGAGGTACGCGAAAACACAGTGATATAGGGGAAGACATGAGAGGTGCGTGAAAGCAGGACAATATAATGGAAGCTATGAGAGGTGAGCAAAAACACGGTGATATAGGGGAAGCTATGAGAGGTGAGCAATAACACAGCGATAAAGGTGAATCTATGGGATGTGCGCAAAAACACAGCTATATAGGGGAAAGTATGAGAGGTGCGCAAGGCACAGCGATATAGGGGATGCTATGGGAGGTGCGTGAATACACAGCGATATACGGGACGTTATGAGATGTGCATGAAAACGCAGTGATTTTAGGGAAGGTATGAGAGGTTCACAAAAGCACAGTGACATAGGAGAATGAATGGGAAGTGTGCGAAAACAGGGCGATATAGGTGAAGGTATGAGAAGTGCGCGAAGGCACAGCAATATGTGGGAGGCTATGGGAGGTGCGAGAGTACACAGTGATATAGCGGACGTTATGAGATGTGCATGAAAACACGGCAATATAGGGGAAGGTATGAGAGGTGCCCGAAAACACCGCGTTATAGGGGACGCTATGTGACGTGCGCGAAAACACGGCGATATAGGGGAAATATTGAGAGGTGCGCGAAAACACGGCGATACAGGGGAGTGTATCAGAGGTGCGTGAAAACACAGCGATATAGGGGAAGCTATGAAAGGTGAGCAAAAACACGGCGATATAGGCGAAGCTCTGAGAGGTGTGCAATAACACAGTGATAAAGGTGAATCTATGGGATGTGTGCGAAAAGACAGCGATATAGGGGAAGGTATGGGAGATACGCAAGGCACAGCGATATAGGGGATGCTATGGGAGGTGCGTGAATACACAGCGATATACGGGACGTTATGAGATGTGCATGAAAACGCAGCGATATTAGGGAAGGTATGAGAGGTTCACAAAAGCAAGGCGACATAGGAGAATGAATGGGAAGTGTGCGAAAACAGGGCGATATAGGGGAAGGTATGAGAAGTGCGCGAAGGCACAGCAATATGTGGGAGGCTATGGGAGGTGCGAGACTACACAGTAATATAGGGGACGTTATGAGATGTGCATAAAAACATAGCGATATAGGGGAAGTTATGAGAGGTGCGCAAAAACGCAGCAATATAGGAGAAGTTATGAGAGGTGCGTGAAAACACAGCGATATAGGGGAAGGCATGAGAGGTATGCGAAGGCACAGTTATATAGGGGTGCTATGGGAGGTGCACGAATACACAGGGATATAGGGGACGTTATGAGATGTGCATGAAAACACGGCAATAAAGGGGAAGGTATGAGAGGTGCCCGAAAACACCGCGTTATAGGGGACGCTATAGGACGTGCGCGAAAACACGGCGATATAGGGGAAATTATGAGAGGTGCGCGAAAACACGGCGATACAGGGGAGTGTATCAGAAGTGCGTGAAAACACAGCGATATAGGGGAAGTAATGAGAGGAGCGAAAACATAGCGATCTAGGTGAAGACATGAGAGGTGCGCGAAGACACGGTGATATAGGGGAAGCTATGAAAGGTGAGCAAAAACACGGCGATATAGGGGAAGCTCTGAGAGGTGTGCAATAACACAGTGATAAAGTTGAATCTATGGGATGTGTGCGAAAAGACAGCGATATAGGGGAAGGTATGGGAGGTGCGCAAGGCACAGCGATATAGGGGATGCTATGGGAGGTGCGTGAATACACAGCGATATACGGGACGTTATGAGATGTGCATGAAAACGCAGCGATATTAGAGAAGGTATGAGAGGTTCACAAAAGCAAGGCGACATAGGAGAATGAATGGGAAGTGTGCGAAAACAGGGCGATATAGGTGAAGGTATGAGAAGTGTGCGAAGGCACAGCAATATGTGGGAGGCTATGGGAGGTGCGCGACTACACAGTGATATGGGGGACGTTATGAGATGTCCATAAATACACAGCAATATAGGAGAAGTTATGAGAGGTGCGCAAAAATGCAGCAATGTAGGAGAAGTTATGAGAGGTGCGTGAAAACACAGCGATATAGGGGAAGGCATGAGAGGTACGCGAAGGCACAGTTATATAGGGGTGCTATGGGAGGTGCACGAATACACAGAGATATAGGGGACTATATGAGATGTGCAGGAAGAAGCAGCGATATTAGGGAAGTCATAAGAGGTGCACAAAAACACAACGATATAGGAGAAGTTATGAGAGGTGCGTGAAAACACAGCGATATAGAGGGAGGTATGGGAGGTGCTCGAAAACAGGGCGATATAGGGCACGGTATGAGATTTGTATGAAAACACGGAGATATAGGGGAAGATATGAGAGGTGCGCGAAAACACGGCAATATAGGGGAAGGTATGAGAGGTGCCCGAAAACACAGCGTTATAGGGGACGCTATGGGACGTGCGCGAAAACACGGCGATATAGGGGAAATTATGAGAGGTGCGCGAAAACACGGCAATATAGGAGACGGTATGAGAGGTGCGCAAGGCACAGCGATATAGGGGATGCTATGGGAGGTGCGTGAATACACAGCGATATACGGGACGTTATGAGATGTGCATGAAAGCGCAGCGATATTAGGGAAGGTCTGAGAGGTTCACAACAACACAGCGACATAGGAGAATGAATGGAAAGTGTGCGAAAACAGGGCGATATAGGCGAAGGTATGAGAAATGCGCGAAGGCACAGCAATATGTGGGAGGCTATGGGAGGTGCGTGACTACACAGTGATATAGGGGACGTTATGAGATGTGCATAAAAACACAGCGATATGGGGGAAGTTATGAGAGGTGCGCAAAAATGCAGCAATATTGGAGAAGTTATGAGTGGTGCGTGAAAACACAGCGATATAGGGGAAGGTATGAGAGGTGTGTGAAAACAGGGCGATATAGGGGAAGGTATGAGAGGTGTGCGAGAACACGGCAATATAGGGGAAATTGTAAGAGTGCGCGAAAACATGGCAATACAGGAGAATGTATCAGAGGTGCGAGAAAACACAGCGATATAGGGGAAGTAATGATAGGAGCAAAAACATAGCGATATAGGTGAAGACATGCGAGGTGCGCGAAAACACGGCGATATAGGGGAAGCTATGAGAGGTGAGCAATAACACAGCGATCAAGGTGAAGCTATGGGTTGTGCGCAAAAACAGCGATGTAGTCGAAGCTATGGGAGGTGCACGAAAACAGCGATATCGGGGAAGGTATGGGAGGTTCACGAAAACAGGGCGATATAGGGGAAGGTATGAGAGGTGCGCGAAGGCACAGTGATATAGGGGATGCTATGGGAGGTGCGCGAATGCACAGCGATATAGGAGACGTTATGAGATGTGCATGAAAATACGGCAATATAGGGGAAGGTATGAGATGTACGCAAAAGTACAGCGATATAGGAGAAGTTATGAGAGGTGCGTGAAAACACAGCGATATAGGGGAAGGTATGAGAGGTGCACAATAATACAGCGATATAGGGGAAGGTATGGGAGGTGCGCGAAAACAGGGCGATATGGGGGACGTTATGAGATTTCCATGAAAACACATAAATATAGGGGAAGGTATGAGACGTGCGCAAAAATACAGCAATATAGGAGAAGTTATGAGAGGTGCGTGAAAACACAGCGATACAGGGGAAGGTATGAGAAGTGCGCGAAAACACAGCGATATAGGGGACGCTATGGGAGGTGCGCGAAAACACAGCGATAAAGGGGACGGTACGAGATGTGCATGAATACACGGCGATATTGTGGAAGCCATGAGAGGTACGTGAAAACACAGCAATATAGGGGAAGATATGAGAGGTATGCAAAAACACAGCGATATCGGGGAAGTTATGGGAGGTGAGCGAAAACAGGGCGATATAGGGGAAGGTATGAGAGGTACGCGAAGGCACAGTTATATAGGGGTGCTATGGCAGGTGCATGAATACACAGCGATATAGGGGACGTTATGAGATGTGCATGAAAACACGGCAATATAAGGGAAGGTATGAGAGGTGTACAAAAATACAGCGTTATAGCAGAATTTATGAGAGGTGCGTGAAAACACAGCAATATAGGGCAAGGTAAGAGAGGTGCATGAAAACACAGCAATATAGGGGAGGTATGGGAGGTGCGCGAAAACAGGGCAATATAGGGGATGGTATGAGAGGTGCGCGAAAACAGGGCAATACAGTGGAAGCTATGGGATGTGCACGAAAACAGGGCGATATTGGGGAAGCCATGAGAGGTGCGTGAAAACACAGCGATATAGGGGAAGGTATGAGAGGTGTGCAAAAACACAGCGATATCGGGGAAGTTATGGGAAGTGAGCGAAAACAGGGCGATATAGGGGAAGGAATGAGAGGTACGCGAAGGCACAGTTATATAGGGGAGTTATGGGAGGTGCACGAATACACAGCGATATAGGGGACGTTATGAGATGTGCATGAAAACACAGCAATATAGGGGATGTTATGAGAGGTGCACAAAAATACAGCGTTATAGCAGAATTTATGAGAGGTGCCCGAAAACACAGCAATATAGGGGGAGGTATGGGAGGTGCGCGAAAACAGGGCGATATAGGGGATGGTATGAGAGGTGCCTGAATACACAGCGATATCGGAGAAGCTATGGGACGTGCGCGAAAACACGGCGATATAGGGGAAATTATGAGAGGTGCACAAAAACACAGCGATATAGGCGAAGGAATGAGAGGTGCGTGAAAAACAGGGCGACATAGAGGAAATTATGAGAGGTGCGCGAAAAAACGGCGATACAGGGGAATGTATCAGAAGTGCGAGAAAGCACAGCGATATAGGGGACGTTATGAGATGTGCATGAAAACACAGTTATATAGGAGATGGTATGAGAGGTACACAAAGGCACAGCGATATAGGGGATGCTATGGGATGTGCGTGAAAACACAGGTATATAGGAGACGTTATGGGATGTGCATGAAAACACGGCGATATAGGGGAAGCTATGAGAGGTGCGCAAAAATATGGCGATATGGGAGAATGTATCAGTGGTGCGAGAAAACGCAGCGATATAGGGGAAGTAATGAGAGGAGCGAAAACATAGCGATCTAGGTGAAGACATGAGAGGTGCGTGAAAACACGTCGATATAGGGGAAGCTATGAGAGGTGAGTAAAAACACAGCGATATAGGGGAAGCTGTGAGAGGTGTGCAATAAGACAGCGATAAAGTTGAATCTATGGGATGTGCGCGTAAAGACAGCGATATGGGGGAAGGTATGAGAGGTGCGCAAGGCACAGCGATAAAGGGGATGCTATGGGAGGTGCGTGAATACACAGCGATATAGGGGACGTTATGAGATGTGCATTAAAACGCAGCGATATTAGGGAAGATATAAGAGGTGCACAAAAACCCAGTGATATAGGAGAAGTTATGAGAGGTGTGTGAAAACACAGCGATATAGGGGAAGGTATGAGATGTGCGCAAAAATACAGCGATATAGGAGAAGTTATGAGAGGTGCGTGAAAACACAGCGATACAGGGGAAGGTATGAGAGGTGCGCGAAAACACAGCGATATAGGGGACGCTATGGGAGGTGCGCGAAAACACAGCGATAAAGGGGACAGTACGAGATGTGCATGAATACACGGCGATATTGGGGAAGCCATGAGAGGTGCGTGAAAACACAGCGATATAGGGGAAGTTATGGGAAGTGAGCAAAAACAGGGCGATATAGGGGAAGGTATGAGAGGTATGCGAAGGCACAGCAATATAGGGGATGCTATGAGAGGTGCGCGACTACACAGTGATATAGGGGACGTTATGAGATGTGCATGAAAACACGGCGATATAGGGGAAGTTATGAGAGGTGCACAAAAATGCAGCACTATAGGAGAAGTTATGAGAGGTGCGTGAAAACACAGCGATATAGAGGAAGGTATGAGAGGTGCGCGAAGGCACAGCGATATAGGGGAAGTAATGAGAGGAGCGAAAACATAGCGATCTAGGTGAAGACATGAGAGGTGCGCGAAAACACGGCAATATAGGCGAAGCTATGAGAGGTGAGCAAAAACACGGCGATATAGGGGAAGCTGTGAGAGGTGTGCAATAACACAGCGATAAAGTTGAATCTATGGGATGTGCGCAAAAACACAGCGATATAGGAGAATGAATGGGAGGTGCGCGAAAGCAGGGCGATATAGGTGAAGGTATGAGAGGTATGCGAAGGCACAGCAATATAGGGGATGCTATGAGAGGTGCGCGACTACACAGTGATATAGGGCACGTTATGAGATGTGCATGAAAACACGGCGATATAGGGGAAGTTATGAGAGGTGCACAAAAATGCAGCAATATAGGAGAAGTTATGAGAGGTGCGTGAAAACACAGCGATATAGGGGAAGGTATGAGACGTGTGCGAAAACACGGCGATATGTGAGAATGTATCAGAGGTGCGAGAAAACACAGCGATATAGGGGAAGTAATGAGAGGAGCGAAAACATAGCGATCTAGGTGAAGACATGAGAGGTGCGCGAAAACACGGCAATATAGGCGAAGCTATGAAAGGTGAGCAAAAACACGGCTATATAGGGGAAGCTGTGAGAGGTGTGCAATAACACAGCGATAAAGTTGAATCTATGGGATGTGCGCGAAAAGTCAGCGATATAGGGGAAGGTATGAGAGGTGCGCAAAAACACAGCGATATAGGAGAAGTTATGAGAGGTGTGTGAAAACACTGCGATATAGTGGAAGGTATGAGGCGTGCACGAAAACACAGCGATATCGGGGAAGGAATGAGAGGTGCACGAAGGCACAGCGATATAGGGGATTCTATGGGAGGTGCGCGAATACACAGCGATATAGGGGACGTTATGAGATGTGCATAAAAACACGGCTATATAGGGGAAGTTATGAGAGGTTTGCAAAAATACAGCAATATAGGAGAAGTTATGAGAGGTGTGTGAAAACACAGCGATATAGGAGGAGGTATGAAAGGTGCACGAAAACACAGCGATATAGGGGAAGGTATGGGAGGTGTTCGAAAACAGGGCGATATAGGGGAAGGTATGAGATGAGTGCGAAGACACAGCAATATAGGGGATGCTATGGGAGGTACGCTAAAACACAGTGATATAGGGGAAGACTTAAGAGGTGCGTGACAGCAGGACAATATAGTGGGAGCTATGAGAGGTGAGCAAAAACCCGGCGATATAGGGGAAACTATTAGAGGTGAGAAATAACAAAGCGATAAAGCTGAATCTATGGGATGTGCGCGAAAAGACAGCGATATAGGGGAAGGTATGAGAGATGCGTAAGGGACAGCGATATAGGGGATGCTATTGGATGTGCGCGAAAACACAGCGATATAGGGGACGGTATGAGATGTGCACGAAAACACAGCAATAAAGGGGGAGGTATGGGAGGTGCGCGAAAACAGGGCGATATATGGGAAGGTTAGGGAGGTGCGCGAAAACAGGACAATATAGTGGAAGATATGAGAGGTGCCCGAAAACACAGTAATATAGGCGACGCTATGGGACGTGCGCGAAAACAAGGCGATATAGGGGAAAATATGAGAGGTGCGCGAAAACACGGCGATAAAGGGAATGTATCAGAGGTACGAGAAAACACAGCGATATAAGGGAAGTAATGAGAGGAGCGAAAACATATCAATATAGGTGAAGACATGAGAGGTGCGCGAAAACATGGCGATATAGGGGAAGCTGTGAGAGGTGAGCAATAACACAGAGATAAAGGTGAAGCTATGGGATATGCGCGAAAAGACAGCGATATAGGGGAAGGTATGAGAGGTGCGCAAGGCACAGCGATATAGGGGGAGGTACGAGAGGTGCACGAAAACACAGCAACATAGGGGAAGGTATGGAAGCTACTTGAAAACAGGGCGATCTAGGTGAAGACATGAGAGGTGCGTAATACAGGGCAATATAGTGGAAGCTATGAGAGGTGAGCAAAAACCCGGCGATATAGGGGAAACTATTAGAGGTGAGGAATAACAAAGCGATAAAGCTGAATCTATGGGATGTGCGCGAAAAGACAGCGATATAGGGGAAGGTATGAGAGATGCGCAATGGACAGCGATATAGGGGATGCTATTGGAGGTGCGCGAAAACACAGCGATATAGGGGACGGTATGAGATGTGTACGAAAACACAGCAATAAAGGCGGAGGTATGGGAGGTGCGCGAAAACAGGGCGATATATGGGAAGGTTAGGGAGGTGCGCGAAAAGAGGACAATATAGTGGAAGATATGAGAGGTGCCCGAAAACACAGTAATATAGGCGACGCTATGGGACGTGCGCGAAAACAAGGCGATATAGGGGAAAATATGAGAGGTGCGCGAAAACACGGCGATAAAGGGGAATGTATCAGAGGTACGAGAAAACACAGCGATATAAGGGAAGTAATGAGAGGAGCGAAAACATATCAATATAGGTGAAGCCATGAGAGGTGCGCGAAAACATGGCGATATAGGGGAAGCTGTGAGAGGTGAGCAATAACACAGAGATAAAGGTGAAGCTATGGGATATGCGCGAAAAGACAGCGATATAGGGGTATGTATGAGAGGTGCGCGAAAACAAAGCGATATAGGGGACGGTATGAGATGTGCATGAATACACGGCGATAGTCGGGAAACATTGACAGGTGTGCGAAAACACAGCGATATAGGGGAGTTATGAGAGGTGCGTGAAAGCACAGTATTATAGGGGAAGGTATGAGAGGTGCGCGAAAACAGGGCGATATAGGGGAGTTATGCGAGGTGCATGAAAACAGAGCGATTTTGGGGACGTTATGAGATGTGCATAAAAACACGGAGATATAGGGGAAGATATGAGAGGTGCGCAAAGGCACAGCGATATAGGGGATGTTATGGGAGGTGCGCGAATACAAGGCCATATAGGGGAAGGTATGTGAGGTGCACGAAGGCACAGCGATATAGGGGATGCAACGGGAGGTGCCTGAATACACAGCCATATAGGGGACGTTATGAGATGAGCATGAAAACGCAGCGATATTAGGGAAGATATAAGAGATGCACAAAAACACAGCAATATAGGAGAAGTTATGAGAGGTGTGTGAAAACACAGCGATATAGGGGAAGGAATGAGAGGTGCGTGAAAACAGGGCGATATAGAGGAAGGTATGAGAGGTGCGCAAAGGCACAGCGATATAGGGGATTCTATGGGAGGTGCACGAATACACAGCGATATAGGGGACGTTATGAGATGTGCATAAAAACACGGCTATATAGGGGAAGTTATGAGAGGTTAGCAAAAATACAGCAATATAGGAGAAGTTATGAGAGGTGAGTGAAATCACAGCGACACAGGGGGAGGTATGAAAGGTGCACGAAAACACAGCGATAGAGGGGAATTTATGGGAGGTGCTCGAAAACAGGGCGATATAGGGGAAGGTATGAGAGGAATGCGAAGACACAGCAATATATGGGATGCTATGGGAGGTGCGCGAAAACACAGTGATATAGGGGAAGACATGAGAGGTGCGTGAAAGTAGGGCAATATAGTGGAAGCTATGAGAGGTGAGCAATAACACAGCGATAAAGGTGCATCTATGAGATGTGCACAAAAACACAGCGATATAGGGGAAGGTATGAGAGGTGCGCAAGGCACAGCAATATAGGGGATGCTATGGCAGATGCGTGAATACACAACGATATACGGGACGTTATGAGATGTGCATGAAAACGCAGCGATATTAAGGAAGGTATGAGAGATTCACAAAAATGCAGCGATATAGGAGAATGAATGGGAGGTGCGCGAAAACAGGGCGATATAGGGGACGGTATAAGATTTGTATGAAGACACAGCGATATAGGGGAAGACATGAGAGGTGCGCGAAAACAGGACAATATAGCGGAAGTTATGGGAGGTGTTCGAAAACAGGGCGATATAAGGGAAGGCATGAGAGGTGCGTGAAAACACAACGATATAGGAGAAGGTATGGGAGTTGAGCGAAAACGGCGATATAGGGGAAGGTATGAGAGGTGTGCGAAGGCACAGCAATATAGCGGATGCTATGGGAGGTACGCGAAAACACAGTGATATAGGGGATGCTATGAGAGGTGCGCAAAAACAGGGCAATATAGTGGAAGCTATGGGATGTGCGCGAAAACACGGCGATACAGTGGAATCTATCAGAGGTGCGAGAAAACTCAGCGATACAGGGGACGCTATGGGACGTGCACGAAAACACAGTGATATAGGGGAAGTAATGAGAGGAGTGAAAACATACCGATGTCAGCGAAGCTATGGGAGTTGCGCGAAAACACAACGATATAGGGGATGGTATGAGATGTGAATGAATACACAGCGATATTGGGGAAGCCATGAGAGGTGCGCGAAAACACAGCGATATAGGGGAAGGTATGAGAGGCGTGCAAAAACACAGCGATATAGGAGAAGTTATGAGAGGTGGGTGACAACACAGCAATATAGTTGAAAGTATGAGAGGTGCATGAAAACACAGTGATATCGGGGAAGTTATGGGAAGTGAGCGAAAACAGGGCGATATAGGGGAAGGTATGAGAGGTACGCGAAGGCACAGTTATATTGGGGATGCTATGGTAGGTGCGCGAATACACAGAGATATAGGAGACGTTATGAGATGTGCATGAAAACACGGCGAAATTGGGGAAGCCATGAGAGGTGTGCGAAAATACAGCGATATAGGGGTAGGTATGAGAGGTGCACGATAAACACAGCAATAAAGTGGAGGTATGGGAGGTGCGCGAAAACAGGGCGATATAGGTAAAGGTATTGGAAGTGCGCGAAAACAGGGCAATATAGTGGAAGGTATGAGAGCTGCCCGAAAACAGAGCGATATAGGCGACGCTATGGGACGTGCGCGAAAACACGGCGATACAGGGGAAATTATGAGAGGTGCGCGAAAACACGGCGATACAGGGGAATGTATCAGAGGTATGAGAAAACACAGCGATATAAGAGAAGCAATGAGAGGAGTGAAAACATAGCAATATAGGTGAAGACATGAGAGGTGCGCGAAAACATGGCGATATAGGGGAAGCTGTGAGAGGTGAGCAATAACACAGAGATAAAGGTGAAGCTATGGGATATGCGCGAAAAGACATCGATATAGGGGAAGGTATGAGAGGTGCGCGAAAACAGCGATGTAGGCGAAGCTATGGGAGGTGCGCGAAAGCACAGCGATATAGGTGACGGTATGAGATGTGCATGAATACACGGCGATAGTCGGGAAACAATGACAGGTGTGTGAAAACACAGCGATATAGGGGAAGTTATGCGAGGTGCATGAAAACACAGCGATATAGGGGACGTTATGAGATGTGCATGAAAACACGGAGATATAGGGGAAGGTATGAGAGGTGCGCAAAGGCACAGCGATATAGGGGATGTTATGGGAGGTGCGCGAATACAGGGCAATATAGGGGAAGGTATGTGAGGTGCACGAAGGCACAGCGATATAGGGGATGCTACGGGAGGTGTGTGAATACACAGCGATATAGGGGACGTTATGAGATGTGCATGAAAACGCAGCGATATTAGGGAAGATATAAGAGGTGCACAAAAACAAAGCGATACAGGAGAAGTTATGAGAGGTGTGTGAAAACACAGCGATATAGGGAAAGGAATGAGAGGTGCGCGAAAACAGGGCGATATAGGGGAAGGTATGAGAGGTGCGCGAAGGCAAAGCGATATATGGGATTCTATTGGAGGTGCATGAATACACAGCGATATAGGGGACGTTATGAGATGTGCATAAAAACATGGCGATATAGGGGAAATTATGAGAGGTGCGCAAAAATACAGCACTATAGGAGAAGTTATGAGAGGTGAGTGAAAACACAGCGATATAGGGGGAGGTATGAAAGGTGCACGAAAACACAGCGATATAGGGGAAGGTATCGGAGGTGCTCGAAAACAGGGCGATGTAGGGGAAGGTATGACAGGAGTGTGAAGACACAGCAATATAGGGGATGCTATGAGAGGTGCGTGAAAACACAACAATATAGGGGAAGGTATGAGAGGTGTGGGAAAACAGGGCGATATAGGGGAAGGAATGAGGTGCGCGAAAACACGGCGATATAGGGGAAGGTATGAGAGGTGTGGGAAAACAGGGCGATATAGGGGAAGGAATGAGGTGCGCAAAAACACGGCGATATAGGGGAAATTATGAGAGGTGCGCGAAAACACGGCAATACAGGGGAATGTATCAGAGGTGCGAGAAAGCACAGCGATATAGGGGACGTTATGAGATGTGCATGAAAACACAGCGATATAGGGGAAGATATGAGAGGTACACGAAGGCACAGCGATATAGGGGATGCTATGGGATGTGCGCGAAAACACAGTGATATAGGAGACGTTATGAGATGTTCATGAAAACACGCCGATATAGGGCAAGCTATGAGAGGTGTGCGAAAACGCGGCGATATGGGAGAATGTATCAGAGGTGCAAGAAAACACAGCGATATAGGGGAAGTAATGAGAGGAGCGAAAACATAGCGATCTAGGTGAAGACATGAGAGGTGCGCGAAAACACGGCAATATAAGGGAAGCTACGAGAGGTGAGCAAAAACACGGCGATATAGGGGAAGCTGTGAGAGGTGTGCAATAATACAGCGACAAAGTTGAATCTATGGGATGTGCGCGAAAAGACAGCGATATAGGGGAAGGTATGAGAGGTGCGCAAGGCACAGCGATATAGGGGATGCTACGGGAGGTGCGTGAAAACACAGCGATACAGGGGACGTTATGAGATGTGCATTAAAACACAGCGATATTAGGGAAGATATAAGAGGTGCACAAAAACACAGCGATATAGGAGAAGTTATGAGAGCTGTGTGAAAACACAGCGATATAGTGGAAGGTATGAGAGGTGCACGAAAACATAGTGATATAGGAGAAGAAATGAGAGGTGCACGAAGGCACAGCGATATAGGGGATTCTATGGGAGGTGCGCGAATACACAGCGATATAGGGGACGTTATGAGATGTACATAAAAACACGGCGATATAGGGGAAGTTATGAGAGGTGAGTGAAAACACAGCGATATAGGAGGAGGTATGAAAGGTGCACGAAAACACAGCGATATAGGGGAAGGTATGTGAGGTGCTCGAAAACAGGGTGATATAGGGGAAGGTATGAGATGAGTGTGAAGACACAGCAATATAGGGGATGCTATGGGAGGTACGCGAAAACACAGTGATATAGGGGAAGACATGAGAGGTGCGTGAAAGCAGGACAATATAATGGAAGCTATGAGAGGTGAGCAAAAACACGGTGATATAGGGGAAGCTATGAGAGGTGAGCAATAACACAGCGATAAAGGTGAATCTATGGGATGTGCGCAAAAACACAGCTATATAGGGGAAAGTATGAGAGGTGCGCAAGGCACAGCGATATAGGGGATGCTATGGGAGGTGCGTGAATACACAGCGATATACGGGACGTTATGAGATGTGCATGAAAACGCAGTGATTTTAGGGAAGGTATGAGAGGTTCACAAAAGCACAGTGACATAGGAGAATGAATGGGAAGTGTGCGAAAACAGGGCGATATAGGTGAAGGTATGAGAAGTGCGCGAAGGCACAGCAATATGTGGGAGGCTATGGGAGGTGCGAGACTACACAGTGATATAGGGGACGTTATGAGATGTGCATGAAAACACGGCAATATAGGGGAAGGTATGAGAGGTAACCGAAAACACCGCGTTATAGGGGACGCTATGTGACGTGCGCGAAAACACGGCGATATAGGGGAAATTATGAGAGGTGCGCGAAAACACGGCGATACAGGGGAGTGTATCAGAGGTGCGTGAAAACACAGCGATATAGGGGAAGCTATGAAAGGTGAGCAAAAACACGGCGATATAGGCGAAGCTCTGAGAGGTGTGCAATAACACAGTGATAAAGGTGAATCTATGGGATGTGTGCGAAAAGACAGCGATATAGGGGAAGGTATGGGAGGTGCGCAAGGCACAGCGATATAGGGGATGCTATGGGAGGTGCGTGAATACACAGCGATATACGGGACGTTATGAGATGTGCATGAAAACGCAGCGATATTAGGGAAGGTATGAGAGGTTCACAAAAGCAAGGCGACATAGGAGAATGAATGGGAAGTGTGCGAAAACAGGGCGATATAGGGGAAGGTATGAGAAGTGCGCGAAGGCACAGCAATATGTGGGAGGCTATGGGAGGTGCGAGACTACACAGTAATATAGGGGACGTTATGAGATGTGCATAAAAACATAGCGATATAGGGGAAGTTATGAGAGGTGCGCAAAAATGCAGCAATATAGGAGAAGTTATGAGAGGTGCGTGAAAACACAGCGATATAGGGGAAGGCATGAGAGGTACGCGAAGGCACAGTTATATAGGGGTGCTATGGGAGGTGCACGAATACACAGAGATATAGGGGACGTTATGAGATGTGCATGAAAACACGGCAATATAGGGGAAGGTATGAGAGGTGCCCGAAAACACCGCGTTATAGGGGACGCTATGGGACGTGCGCGAAAACACGGCGATATAGGGGAAATTATGAGAGGTACGCAAAAACACAGCGATTCAGGGGAGTGTATCAGAGGTGCGTGAAAACACAGCGATATGGGGGAAGTAATGAGAGGAGCGAAAACATAGCGATCTAGGTGAAGACATGAGAGGTGCGTGAAGGCACGGCGATATAGGGGAAGCTCTGAGAGGCGTGCAATATCACAGTGATAAAGTTGAATCTATGGGATGTGTGCGAAAAGACAGCGATATAGGGGAAGGTATTGGAGGTGCGCAAGGCACAGCGATATAGGGGATGCTATGGGAGGTGCGTGAATACACAGCGATATAGGGGACGTTATGAGATGTGCAGGAAGAAGCAGCGATATTAGGGAAGATATAAGAGGTTCACAAAAACACAGCGACATAGGAGAATGAATGGGAAGTGTGCGAAAACAGGGCGATATAGGCAAAGGTATGAGAAATGCGCGAAGGCACAGCAATATGTGGGAGGCTATGGGAGGTGCGCGACTACACAGTGATATAGGGGACATTATGAGATGTGCATAAAAACACAGCGATATGGGGGAAGTTATGAGAGGTGCGCAAAAATGCAGCAATATTGGAGAAGTTATGAGAGGTGCGTGAAAACACGGCGATATAGGGGAAGGTATGAGAGGTGAGCAATAACACAGCGATCAAGGTGAAGCTATGGGTTGTGCGCGAAAACAGGAATGTAGTCGAAGCTATGGGAGGTGCACGAAGACATAGAGATATCAGGGAAGGTATGGGAAATGCACGAAAACAGGGCGATATAGGGGAAGGTATGAGAGGTGCGCGAAGGCACAGTGATATAGGGGATGTTACGGAGGTGCGCGAATGCACAGCGATATAGGGGACGTTATGAGATGTGCATGAAAACACAGCAATATAGGGGAAGGTATGAGATGTATGCAAGAGTACAGCGATATAGGAGAACTTATGAGAGGTGCGTGAAAACACAGCGATATAGGGGAAGGTATGAGAGGTGCACAATAATACAGCGATATAGGGGAAGGTATGGGAGGTGTGCGAAAACAGGGCGATATAGGGGACGTTATGAGATTTCCATAAAAACACATCAAAATAGGGGAAGGTATGAGATGTGCGCAAAAGTACAGCGATACAGGAGAAGTTATGAGAGGTGCGTGAAAACACAGCGATACAGGGGAAGGTATGAGAGGTGCGCGAAAACACAGCGATATAGGGGACGCTATGGGAGGTGCGTGAAAACACAGTGATATAGGGGAATGTATAAGAGGTGTGCAAAAACCCAGCGATATCGGGGAAGTTATGGGAAGTGAGAGAAAACAGGGCGATATAGGGGATGAAATGAGAGGTGCGCGAAAACAGGACAATATAGTGGAAGCTATGGGATGTGCGCGAAAACAGAGCGATATAGAGGAAGGTATGAGAGGTGCCTGAAAACACAGCAATATCGGGGAAGTTATGGGAAGTGAGCGAAAACAGGGCATATAGGGGAAGATATGAGAGGTTCGCGAAGGCACAGTGATATAGGGGGCTATGGGAGGTGCACGAATACACAGCGATATAGGGGACGTTATGAGATGTGCATGAAAACACGGCAATATGGGGGAAGGTATGAGAGGTGCGCAAAAATACAGCATTATAGCAGAATTTAAGAGAGGTGCGTGAAAACACAGTAATATAGGGCAAGGTATGAGAGGTGCAGGAAAACACAGCAACATAGGGGGAGGTATGGGAGGTGCGCGAAAACAGTGCGATATAGGGGCAGATATGAGAGGTGCCCGAAATCACAGCGATATAGGGGACGCTATGGGACATGCGCGAATACACGGCGATATAGGGGAACTTATGAGAAGTGCGCGAAAACACGGCGATACAGTGGAATGTATCAGAGGTGCGAGAAAGCACAGCGATATAGGGGACGTTATGAGATGTGCGTGAAAATGCAGCGATATAGGGGAAGGTATGAGAGGTGTGTGAAAACAGGGCGATATAGGGGAAGGTATGAGAGGTGTGCGAAAACACCGTGATATAGGGAAAGACATGAGAGGTGCGCAAAAACAGGGCAATATAGTGGAACCTATGGGATGTGCGCGAAAACAGGGCGATATAGGGGAATGTATCAGAGGTGCGAGAAAACACAGCGATATAGGGGAATTAATGATAGGAGCAAAAACATAGCGATATAGGTGAAGACATGCGAGGTGCGCGAAAACACGGCGATATAGGTGAAGCTCTGAGAGGTGAGCAATAACACAGCGATCAAGGTGAAGCTATGGGTTGTGCGCGAAAACAGCGAAGTTGGTGAAGCTATGGGAGGTGCATGAAAACACAGTGATATCGGGGAAGGTATGGGAGGTGCGCAAAAACAGCGCGATTTAGGGGAAGGCATGAGAGGTGCGCGAAGGCACAGTGATATAGGGGACTTTATGAGATGTGCGCAAAAATACATCGATATAGGGGAAGGTATGAGAGGTGCGCGAAAACACAGCGATATAGGTAAAGCTATGAGATGTGCATGAATACACGGCGATAGTCGAGAAGCCATGAGAGGTGTGCGAAAACACAGCGATATAGGGGAAGGTATGAGAGCAGCGTGAAAACACATTGATATAGGGGAAGGTATGAGAGGAGTGCGAAAACAGGGCGATATAGGGGAAGTTATGAGAGGTGCCTGAAAACCTAGCGATATAGGGGACGTTATGAGATGTGCATGAAAACATGGCGATATAGGGGAAGGTATGAGAGGTGTGCATAAACACAGTGATACAGGTGAAGTTATGAGAGGTGGGTGACAACACAGCTATATAGTGGCAGGAATGAGAGGTGCACGAAAACACAGAGATATCGGGGAAGTTATGGGAAGTGAGTGAAAACACAGCGATATAGGGGAAGGTATGAGAGGTACGCGAAGGCACAGTTATATAGGGGTGCTATGGGAGGTGCACGAATACACAGCGATATAGGGGACGTTATGAGATGTGCATGAAAATATAGGGGAAGGTGTGAGAGCTGCGAAAAAATACAGCGTTATAGCAGAATTTATGAGAGGTGCGTGAAAACACAGCAATATAGGGCAAGGTATGAGAGGTGCACGAAAACACAACAATATAGGGGGAGGTATGGAGGTGCGCGAAAACAGGGCGATATAGGGGATGGTATGAGAGGTGCGCGAAAACACGGTGATATAGGGTAAGCTATGAGAGGTGATCAATAACACATCGATCAAGGGGAAGCTATGGGATGTGCGCAAAAACAGCGATGTAGGCGAAGCTATGAGAGGTGCGCGAAAGCACAGCGATATAGGGGAAGGTATGAGATGTGCATGAATACATGGCGATAGTCGGGTAGCCATGAGTGGTGTACGGAAACACAGTGATATAGGGGAAGGTATGAGAGCTGCGTGAAAACACAGTGATATAGGGGAAGGTATGAGAGGAGTGCAAAAACAGGGCGATATAGGGGAAGTTATGAGAGGTGCGTGAAAACCCAGCGACATTGGGGCGTTATGAGATGTGCATGAAATCACGGTGATATTGGGGAAGGTATGAGAGGTGTGCAAAAACACAATGATATACGGGAATGCATGAGAGGAGTGCGAAAACAGGGCGATATAGGGGAAGCCATGAGAGGTGTGCGAAAACACAGCGATATAGGGGAAGGTATGAGAGCTGCGTGAAAACACAGTGATATAGGAGAAGGTATGAGAGGAGCGTGAAAACTGGGCGATATAGGGGAAATTATGAGAAGTGCGTGAAAACCTAGCGATATAGGGGATGTTATGAGATGTGCATGAAAACACGGCGATATAGGGGAAGGTATGAGAGGTGCGCCAAGGCACAGCGATTTAGGGGAAGGTATGAGAGGTACACGAAAACAGCGATATAGGTGAAGGAATGGGAGGTGCGCGAAAACAGGGCGATATTTGGGAAGGTATGAGAGGTGCGCGAAGGCAAAGCGATATAAGGGATGCTATGGGAGGTGCGCGAATACACAGCGATATAGAGGACGTTATGAGATGTGCATAACAACATGGCGATATAGGGTAAGTTATGAGAGGTGTGCAAAAACACGGCGATATAGGGGAAGCTATGAGAGGTGAGCAATAACACAGCGATAAAGGTGAATCTGTGGGATGTGCGCGAAAAAAACAGCTATATAGGGGAAGGTATGAGAGGTGCGCAAGGCACAGCGATATAGGGGGAGGTACGAGAGGTGCACGAAAACACAGCAATATAGGGGAAGGTATGGAAGGTACTCGAAAACAGGGCGATCTAGGTGAAGACATGAGAGGTGCGTGAATACAGGGCAATATAGTGGAAGCTATGAGAGGTGAGCAAAAACCCGGCGATATAGGGGAAACTATTAGAGGTGAGGAATAACAAAGCGATAAAGCTGAATCTATGGGATGTGCGTGAAAAGGCAGCGATATAGGGGAAGGTATGAGAGATGCGCAAGGGACAGCGATATAGGGGATGCTATTGGAGGTGCGCGAAAACACAGCGATATAGGGGACGGTATGAGATGTGCACGAAAACACAGCAATAAAGGGGGAGGTATGGGAGGTGCGCGAAAACAGGGCGATATATGGGAAGGTTAGGCAGGTGCGCGAAAACAGGACAATATAGTGGAAGATATGAGAGGTGCCCGAAAACACAGTAATATAGGCGACGCTATGGGACGTGCGCGAAAACAAGGCGATATAGGGGAAATTATGAGAGGTGCGCGAAAACACGGCGATACAGGGGAATGTATCAGAGGTACGAGAAAACACAGCGATATAAGGGAAGTAATGAGAGGAGCGAAAACATATCAATATAGGTGAAGACATGAGAGGTGCGCGAAAACATGGCGATATAGGGGAAGCTGTGAGAGGTGAGCAATAACACAGAGATAAAGGTGAAGCTATGGGATATGCGCGAAAAGACAGCGATATAGGGGTATGTATGAGAGGTGCGCGAAAGCAAAGCGATATAGGGGACGGTATGCGATGTGCATGAATACACGGCGATAGTCGGGAAACAATGACAGGTGTGCGAAAACACAGCGATATAGGGGAAGTTATGAGAGGTGCGTGAAAGCACAGTATTATAGGGGAAGGAATGAGAGTTGCGCGAAAACAGGGCGATATAGGGGAGTTATGCAAGGTGCATGAAAACAGAGCGATATAGGGGACGTTATGAGATGTGCATGAAAACACGGAGATATAGGGGAAGATATGAGAGGTGCGCAAAGGCACAGCGATATAGGGGATGTTATGGGAGGTGCGCGAATACAAGGCCATATAGGGGAAGGTCTGTGAGGTGCACGAAGGCACAGCGATATAGGGGGTGTTACGGGAGGTGCGTGAATACACAGCCATATAGGGGACGTTATGAGATGTGCATGAAAACGCAGCGATATTAGGGAAGATATAAGAGGTGCACAAAAACACAGCAATATAGGAGAAGTTATGAGAGGTGTATGAAAACACAGCGATATAGGGGAAGGAATGAGAGGTGCGTGAAAACACGGCAATATAGGGGACGGTATGAGAGGTGCTCAAGGCACAGGGATACAGGGGATGCTATGGGAGGTGCGTGAATACACAGTGATATACGGGACGTTATGAGATGTGCATGAAAACGCAGCGATATTAGGGAAGGTATGAGAGGTTCACAAAAACACAGCGACATAGGAGAATGAATGGGAAGTGTGCGAAAACAGGGCGATATAGGCGAAGGTATGAGAAATGCGCGAAGGCACAGCAATATGTGGGAGGCTATGGGAGGTGCGTGACTACAGAGTGATATAGGGGACGTTATGAGATGTGCATAAAAACACAGCGATATGGGGGAAGTTATGAGAGGTGCGCAAAAATGCAGGAAGATAGGACAAGTTATGAGAGGTGCGTGAAAACACAGCGATATAAGGGAAGGTATGTGAGGTGTGCGAAAACAGGGCGATATAGGGGAAGGTATGAGAGGTGTGAGAGAACACGGCAATATAGGGGAAATTGTACGAGTGCGCGAAAACATGGCAATACAGGAGAATGTATCAGAGGTGCGAGAAAACACAGCGATATAGGGGAAGTAATGATAGGAGTAAAAACATAGCGATATAGGTGAAGACATGCGAGGTGCGCGAAAACACGGCGATATAGGGGAAGCTATGAGAGATGAGCAATAACACACGGTGATATAGGGGAAGCTGTGAGAGGTGTGCAATAACACAGCGATAAAGTTGAATCTATGGGATGTGCGCATAAGACAGCGATATAGGGGAAGGTATGAGAAGTGAGCAAGGCACAGCGATATAGGGGATGCTATGGGAGGTGCGTGAATACACAGCGATATAGGGGACGTAATGAGATGTGCATTAAAATGCAGCGATATTAAGGAAGAAATAAGAGGTGCAGAAAAACACGGCGATATAGGGAAAGCTATGAGAGGTGAGCAATAACACAGCGATGAAGGTGAATCTATGGGATGTGCGCTAAAAGACAGCGATATAGGGGAAGGTATGAGAGGTGCACGAAAACACGGCGATACAGGGGAATGTATCAACGGTGCTAGAACACAGAGCGATATAGGGGAAGTAATGAGAGGAGCGGAAACACAGCAATATAGGTGAAGACATGAGAGGTGCGTGAAAACACAGCGATATAGGGGAAGGTATGAGATGTGCGAAAAAATATAGCGATATAGGAGAACTTATGAGAGGTGCGAGAAAACACAACGAAATGGGGGAGGTATGAAAGGTGCACGAAAACAGCGATATAGGGGAAGGTATGAGAGGAGTGCAAAGACACAGCAATATAGGGGTTGCTATGGGAGGTGCGCGAAAACACAGTGATATAGGGGAAGACATAAGAGGTGCGTGACAGCAGGACAATATAGTGGAAGCTATGAGAGGTGAGCAAAAACACGGTGATATAGGGGAACCTATGAGAGGTGAGCAATAACACAGCGATAAAGGTGAATCTATGGGATGTGCGCAAAAACACAGTGATATAGGGGAAGGTATGAGAGGTGCGCAAGGCACAGCAATATAGGGGATGCTATGGGAGATGCGTGAATACACAGCGATATGCGGGACGTAATGAGATGTGCATGAAAACGCAGCGATATTAGGGAAGGTATGAGAGGTTCACAAAAGCACAGCAATATAGGAGAATGAATGGGAGATATGCGAAAACAGGGCGATATAGGGGATGGTATGAGAGGTGCGCGAAAACAGGGCAATATAGTGGAAGCTATGGGATGTGCGTGAAAACAGTGCGATATAGGGGAAGGTATGAGAGGTGCCCGAAAACACAGCGATATAGGGGAAGGAATGAGAGGTGCGTGAAAACACGGCGATATAGGGGAAATTATGAGAGGTGCGCGAAAACACGGCGAAACAGGGGAATGTATCAGAGGTGCGAGAAAGCACAGCGATATAGGGGAATTTATGAGATGTGCATGAAAACACAGCGATATAGTGGAAGATATGAGAGGTACACGAAGGCACAGCGCTATAGGGGATGCTATGGGATGTGCGTGAAAACACAGTGATATAGGAGACGGTATGAGATGTGCATGAAAACACGGCGATATATGGGAAGCTATGATAGGTGCGCGAAAACACGGCGATATGGAAGAATGTATCAGAGGTGCAAGAAAACACAGCGATATAGGGGAAGTAATGAGAGAAGCGAAAACATAGCGATATAGGGGAAGGTATGAGAGGTGCCCAAAAACACAGCGATATAGGGGAAGGAATGAGAGGTGAGCAAAAACACGGCGATATAGGGGAAATTATGAGAGGTGCGCGAAAACACGGCGATACAGGGGAATGTATCAGAGGTGCGAGAAAGCACAGCGATATAGGGGACGTTATGAGATGTGCATGAAGATACAGTGATATAGGGAAGATATGATAGGTACACGAAGGTACAGCGATATAGGGGATGCTATGGGATGTGTGTGAAAACACAGTGATATAGGAGACGTTATGAGATGTGCATGAAAACAGGGCGATATAGGGGAAGCTATGAGAGGTGAATGTATCAGAGGTGCGAGAAAACACAGCGATATAGAGGAAGTAATGAGAGGAGCGAAAACATAGCGATCTAGGTGAAGACATGAGAGGTGTACGAAAACACGTCGATATAGGGGAAGCTATGAGAGGTGAGCAAAAACACAGCGATATAGGGGAAGCTGTGAGAGGTGTGCAATAACACAGTGATAAAGTTGAATCTATGGGATGTGCGCATAAAGACAGTGATATGGGGGAAGGTATGAGAGGTGCGCAAGGCACAGCGATAAAGGGGATGCTATGGGAGGTGCGTGAATACACAGCGATATAGGGCACGTTATGAGATGTGCCTTAAAACGCAGTGATATTAGGGAAGATATAAGAGTTGCACAAAAACACAGCGATTTAGGAGAAGTTATGAGAGGTGCGTGAAAACACAGCGATATGGAGGGAGGTATGGGAGGTGCTCGAAAACAGGACGATATAGGGGACGGAATGAGATTTGGATGAAAACACGGCGATATAGGGGAAGGTATGAGAGGTTCACAAAAGCACAGCGACATGGGAGAATGAATGGGAAGTGTGCGAAAACTGGGCGATATAGGCGCAGGTATGAGAAGTGCGCGAAATCACAGCAATATGTGGGAGGCTATGGGAGGTGCGCGACTACACAGTGATATAGGGGACGTTATGAGATGTGCATAAAAACAAAGCGATACAGGGGAAGGTATGGGAGGTGCTCGAAAACAGGGCGATATAGGGGACGGTATGAGATTTGGATGAAAACACGGCAATATAGGGGAAGCTATGAGAGGTGCGCGAAAACACGGCAATATAGGGGACGGTATGAGAGATGCGCAAGGCACAGCGATATAGGGGATGCTATGGGAGGTGCGTGAATACACAGCGATATACGGGACGTTATGAGATGTGCATGAAAACGCAGCGATATTAGAGAAGGTATGAGAGGTTCACAAAAGCAAGGCGACATCGGAGAATGAATGGGAAGTGTGCGAAAACAGGGCGATATAGGTGAAGGTATGAGAAGTGCGCGAAGGCACAGCAATATGTGGGAGGCTATGGGAGGTGCGCGACTACACAGTGATATGGGGGACGTTATGAGATGTCCATAAATACACAGCAATATAGGAGAAGTTATGAGAGGTGCGCAAAAATGCAGCAATGTAGGAGAAGTTATGAGAGGTGCGTGAAAACACAGCGATATAGGGGAAGGCATGAGAGGTACGCGAAGGCACAGTTATATAGGGGTGCTATGGGAGATGCACGAATACACAGAGATATCGGGGACTATATGAGATGTGCAGGAAGAAGCAGCGATATTAGGGAAGTCATAAGAGGTGCACAAAAACACAACGATATAGGAGAAGTTATGAGAGGTGCGTGAAAACACAGCGATATAGAGGGAGGTATGGGAGGTGCTCGAAAACAGGGCGATATATGGGACGGTATGAGATTTGTATGAAAACACGGCGATATAGGGGAAGATATGAGAGGTGCGCGAAAACACGGCAATATAGGGGAAGGTATGAGAGGTGCCCGAAAACACAGCGTGATAGGGGACGCTATGGGACGTGCGCGAAAACACGGCGATATAGGGGAAATTATGAGAGGTGCGCGAAAACACAGCGATATAGGGGAAGGTATGAGAGGTGTGTGAAAACAGGGCGATATAGGGGAAGGTATGAGAGGTGTGCGAGAACACGGCAATATAGGGGAAATTGTAAGAGTGCGCGAAAACATGGCAATACAGGAGAATGTATCAGAGGTGCGAGAAAACACAGCGATATAGGGGAAGTAATGATAGGAGCAAAAACATAGCGATATAGGTGAAGACATGCGAGGTGCGCGAAAACACGGCGATATAGGGGAAGCTATGAGAGGTGAGCAATAACACAGCGATCAAGGTGAAGCTATGGGTTGTGCGCAAAAACAGCGATGTAGTCGAAGCTATGGGAGGTGCACGAAAACAGCGATATCGGGGAAGGTATGGGAGGTTCACGAAAACAGGGCGATATAGGGGAAGGTATGAGAGGTGCGCGAAGGCACAGTGATATAGGGGATGCTACGGGAGGTGCGCGAATGCACAGCGATATAGGAGACGTTATGAGATGTGCATGAAAACACGGCAATATAGGGGAAGGTATGAGATGTACGCAAAAGTACAGCGATATAGGAGAAGTTATGAGAGGTGCGTGAAAACACAGCGATATAGGGGAAGGTATGAGAGGTGCACAATAATACAGCGATATAGGGGAAGGTATGGGAGGTGCGCGAAAACAGGGCGATATAGGGGACGTTATGAGATTTCCATGAAAACACATAAATATAGGGGAAGGTATGAGACGTGCGCAAAAATACAGCAATATAGGAGAAGTTATGAGAGGTGCGTGAAAACACAGCGATACAGGGGAAGGTATGAGAAGTGCGCGAAAACACAGCGATATAGGGGACGCTATGGGAGGTGCGCGAAAACACAGCGATAAAGGGGACGTTATGAGATGTGCATGAAAACACGGCAATATAAGGGAAGGCATGAGAGGTGTACAAAAATACAGCGTTATAGCAGAATTTATGAGAGGTGCGTGAAAACACAGCAATATAGGGCAAGGTAAGAGAGGTGCATGAAAACACAGCCATATAGGGGGAGGTATGGGAGGTGCGCGAAAACAGGGCAATACAGTGGAAGCTATGGGATGTGCACGAAAACAGGGCGATATTGGGGAAGCCATGAGAGGTGCGTGAAAACACAGCGATATAGGGGAAGGTATGAGAGGTGTGCAAAAACACAGCGATATCGGGGAAGTTATGGGAAGTGAGCGAAAACAGGGCGATATAGGGGAAGGAATGAGAGGTACGCGAAGGCACAGTTATATAGGGGAGTTATGGGAGGTGCACGAATACACAGCGATATAGGGGACGTTATGAGATGTGCATGAAAACACAGCAATATAGGGGATGTTATGAGAGGTGCACAAAAATACAGCGTTATAGCAGAATTTATGAGAGGTGCCCGAAAACACAGCAATATAGGGGGAGGTATGGGAGGTGCGCGAAAACAGGGCGATATAGGGGATGGCATGAGAGGTGCCTGAATACACAGCGATATCGGGGAAGTTATGGGAAGTGAGCAAAAACAGGGCGATATAGGGGAAGGTATGAGAGGTACGCGAAGGCACAGTTATATAGGGGTGCTATGGGAGGTGCACGAATACACAGTGATATAGGGGAAGTTATGAGATGTGCATAAAAACACAGCGATATAGGGGAAGATATGAGAGGTGCGCAAAAATGCAGCAATACAGGAGAGGTTATGAGAGGTGCGTGAAAACACAGCGATATAGGGAAAGGCATGAGAGGTACGTGAAGGCACAGTTATATAGGGGTGCTATGGGAGGTGCACGAATACACAGAGATATAGGGGACGTTATGAGATGTGCATGAAAACATGGCAATATAGGGGAAGGTATGAGAGGTGTGTGAAAACAGGGCGATATAGGGGAAGGTATGAGAGGTGTGCGAGAACACGGCAATATAGGGGAAATTGTAAGAGTGCGCGAAAACATGGCAATACAGGAGAATGTATCAGAGGTGCGAGAAAACACAGCGATATAGGGGAAGTAATGATAGGAGCAAAAACATAGCGATATAGGTGAAGACATGCGAGGTGCGTGAAAACACGGCGATATAGGGGAAGCTATGAGAGGTGAGCAATAACACAGCGATCAAGGTGAAGCTATGGGTTGTGCGCAAAAACAGCGATGTAGTCGAAGCTATGGGAGGTGCACGAAAACATAGCGATATCGGGGAAGGTATGGGAGGTTCACGAAAACAGGGCGATATAGGGGAAGGTATGAGAGGTTCGCGAAGGCACAGTGATATAGGGGATGCTATGGGAGGTGCACGAATGCACAGCGATATAGGAGACGTTATGAGATGTGCATGAAAACACGGCAATATAGGGGAAGGTATGAGATGTACGCAAAAGTACAGCGATATAGGAGAAGTTATGAGAGGTGCGTGAAAACACAGCGATATAGGGGAAGGTATGAGGGGTGCACAATAATACAGCGATATAGGGGAAGGTATGGGAGGTGCGCGAAAACAGGGCGATATGGGGGACGTTATGAGATTTCCATGAAAACACATAAATATAGTGGAAGTTATGAGACGTGCGCAAAAATACAGCAATATAGGAGAAGTTATGAGAGGTGCGTGAAAACACAGCGATACAGGGGAAGGTATGAGAAGTGCGCGAAAACACAGCGATATAGGGGACGCTATGGGAGGTGCGCGAAAACACAGCGATAAAGGGGACGGTACGAGATGTGCATGAATACACGGCGATATTGTGGAAGCCATGAGAGGTACGTGAAAACACAGCAATATAGGGGAAGATATGAGAGGTATGCAAAAACACAGCGATATCGGGGAAGTTATGGGAGGTGAGCGAAAACAGGGCGATATAGGGGAAGGTATGAGAGGTACGCGAAGGCACAGTTATATAGGGGTGCTATGGCAGGTGCACGAATACACAGCGATATAGGGGACGTTATGAGATGTGCATGAAAACACAGCAATATAAGGGAAGGTATGAGAGGTGTACAAAAATACAGCGTTATAGCAGAATTTATGAGAGGTGCGTGAAAACACAGCAATATAGGGCAAGGTAAGAGAGGTGCATGAAAACACAGCAATATAGGGGGAGGTATGGGAGGTGCGCGAAAACAGGGCAATATAGGGGATGGTATGAGAGGTGCGCGAAAACAGGGCAATACAGTGGAAGCTATGGGATGTGCACGAAAACAGGGCAATATTGGGGAAGCCATGAGAGGTGCATGAAAACACAGCGATATAGGGGAAGGTATGAGAGGTGTGCAAAAACACAGCGATATCGGGGAAGTTATGGGAAGTGAGCGAAAACAGGGCGATATAGGGGAAGGAATGAGAGGTACGCGAAGGCACAGTTATATAGGGGAGTTATGGGAGGTGCACGAATACACAGCGATATAGGGGACGTTATGAGATGTGCATGAAAACACAGCAATATAGGGGATGTTATGAGAGGTGCACAAAAATACAGCGTTATAGCAGAATTTATGAGAGGTGCCCGAAAACACAGCAATATAGGGGGAGGTATGGGAGGTGCGCGAAAACAGGGCGATATAGGGGATGAAATGAGAGGTGCGCGAAAACAGGGCAATATAGTGGAAGCTATGGGATGTGCGCGAAAACAGGGCGATATAGGGGAAGGTATGAGAGGTGCCTGAAAACACAGCAATATCGAGGAAGTTATGGGAAGTGAGCGAAAACAGGGCGATATAGGGGAAGATATGAGAGGTACGCGAAGGCACAGTGATATAGGGGGCTCTGGGAGGTGCACGAACACACAGCGATATAGGGGACGTTATGAGATGTGCATGAAAACACGGCAATCTGGGGGAAGGCATGAGAGGTGCGCAAAAATACAGCATTATAGCAGAATTTTAGAGAGGTGCGTGAAAACACAATAATATAGGGCAAGGTATGAGAGGTGCACGAAAACACAGCAATATAGGGGGAGGTATGGGATGTGCGCGAAAACAGTGCGATATAGGGGAAGGTATGAGAAGCGCGCGAAAACACGGCGATACAGGGGAATGTATCAGAGGTGCGAGAAAACACAGCGATATAGGGGACGCTATCGCCGTCCCCATTGCGCGCAAAAAAACAGTGATATGGGGAAGGTATGAGAGGTTTGCGAGAACACGGCAATATAGGGGAAATTGTAAGAGTGCGCAAAAACATGGCAATACAGGAGAATGTATGAGAGGTGCGAGAAAACACGGCGATATAGGGGAAGTAATGATAGGAGCAAAAACATAGCGATATAGGTGAAGACTTGAGAGGGGCGCGAAAACACGGCGATATAGTGGAAGCTATGAGAGGTGAGCAATAACACAGCGATCAAGGTGAAGCTATGGGTTATGCGCGAAAACAGCGATGTAGGTGAAGCTATGGGAGGTGCATGAAAACACAGCGATATCGGGGAAGGTATGGGAGGTGCGCGAAAACAGCGCAATATAGGGGAAGGTATGAGAGGTGCGCTAAGGCACAGTGATAGAGGGGATGTTACGGGAGATGCGCGAATGCACAGCGATATAGGGGACGTTATGAGATGTGCATGAAAACACGGCAATATAAGGGAAGGTATGAGATGTGCGCAAAAGTACAGCGATATAGAAGAAGTTATGAGAGGTGCGTGAAAACACAGCGATATAGGGGAAGGTATGAGAGGTTCACGATAATACAGCGATATAGGGGAAGGTATGGGAGGTGCGCGAAAACAAGGGCGATATAGGGGACGTTAAGAGATGTGTATGAAAACACATCAATATAGGGGAAGGTATGAGATGTGCACAAAAATACAGCGATACAGGAGAAGCCATGAGAGGTGCGTGAAAACACAGCGATATTGGGGAAGCTATGAGAGGTGTGCAAAAACACAGCGATATCGGGGAAGTTATGGGAAGTGAGCGAAAACAGGGCGATATAGGGGAAGGTATCAGAGGTGCGCGAAAACAGGGCAATACAGTGGAAGCTATGGGATGTGCGCGAAAACAGGGCGATATAGGGGAAGGTATGAGAGGTGCCTGAATACACAGCGATATCGGGGAAGTTATGGGAAGTGAGCAAAAACAGGGCGATATAGGGGAAGGTATGAGAGGTACGCGAAGGCACAGTTATATAGGGGTGCTATGGGAGGTGCACGAATACACAGAGATATAGGGGACGTTATGAGATGTGCATGAAAACACGGCAATATAGGGGAAGGTATGAGAGGTGCCCGAAAACACAGTGTTATAGGGGAAGCTATGGGACGTGCGCGAAAACACGGCGATATAGGGGAAATTATGAGAGGTGCACAAAAACACAGCGATATAGGCGAAGGAATGAGAGGTGCGCGAAAAACAGAGCGACATAGAGGAAATTATGAGAGGTGCGCGAAAAAACGGCGATACAGGGGAATGTATCAGAAGTGCGAGAAAGCACAGCGATATAGGGGACGTTATGAGATGTGCATGAAAACACAGTTATATAGGAGACGGTATGAGAGGTACACAAAGGCACAGCGATATAGGGGATGCTATGGGATGTGCTTGAAAACACAGGTATATAGGAGACGTTATGGGATGTGCATGAAAACATGGCGATATAGGGGAAGCTATGAGAGGTGCGCAAAAATATGGCGATATGGGAGAATGTATCAGAGGTGCGAGAAAACGCAGCGATATAGGGGAAGTAATGAGAGGAGCGAAAACATAGCGATTTAGGTGAAGACATGAGAGGTGCGCGAAAACACGTCGATATAGGGGAAAGTATGAGAGGTGAGCAAAAACACAGCGACATAGGGGAAGCTGTGAGAGGAGTGCAATAACACAGCGATAAAGTTGAATCTATGGGATGTGCGCGTAAAGACAGCGATATGGGGGAAGATATGAGAGGTGCGCAAGGCACAGCGATATAGGGGATGCTATGGGAGGTGCGTGAATACACAGCGATATAGGGGACGTTATGAGATGTGCATTAAAACGCAGCGCTATTAGGGAAGATATAAGAGGTGCACAAAAACACAGTGATGTAGGAGAAGTTATGAGAGGTGTGTGAAAACACAGCGATATAGGGGAAGGTATGAGAGGTGCACAAAAACACAACGATATAGGGGAAGGAATGAGAGGTGCGCGAAAACACGGCGATATAGAGGAAATTATGAGAGGCGCGCGAATACACGGCGATACAGGGGAATGTATCAGAAGTGCGAGAAAGCACAGCGATATAGGGGACGTTATGAGATGTGTATGAAAACACAGTGATATAGGGGAAGATATGAGAGGTACACAAAGGCACAGCGATATAGGGGATGCTATGGGATGTGCGTGAAAACACAGTTATATAGGAGACGTTATGGGATGTGCATGAAAGCACGGCGATATAGGGGAAGCTATGAGAGGTGCGCGAAAATATGGCGATATGGGAGAATGTATCAGTGGTGCGAGAAAACGCAGCGATATAGGGGAAGTAATGAGAGGAGCGAAAACATAGCGATCTAGGTGAAGACATGAGAGGTGCGTGAAAACACGTCGATATAGGGGAAGCTATGAGAGGTGAGTAAAAACACAGCGGTATAGGGGAAGCTGTGAGAGGTGTGCAATAAGACAGCGATAAAGTTGAATCTATGGGATGTGCGCGTAAAGACAGCGATATGGGGGAAGGTATGAGAGGTGCGCAAGGCACAGCGATAAAGGGGATGCTATGGGAGGTGCGTGAATACACAGCGATATAGGGGACGTTATGAGATGTGCATTAAAACGCAGCGATATTAGGGAAGATATAAGAGGTGCACAAAAACCCAGTGATATAGGAGAAGTTATGAGAGGTGTGTGATAACACAGCGATATAGGGGAAGGTATGAGAGGTGCACGAAAACACAACGATATAGGGGAAGGAACGAGAGGTGCGCGAAAACACGGCGATATAGAGGAAATTATGAGAGGCGCGCGAATACACGGCGATACAGGGGAATGTTTCAGAAGTGCGAGAAAGCACAGCGATATAGGGGACGTTATGAGATGTGCATGAAAACACAGTGATATAGGGGAAGATATGAGAGGTACACAAAGGCACAGCGATATAGGGGATGCTATGGGATGTGCGTGAAAACACAGTTATATAGGAGACGTTATGGGATGTGCATGAAAACACGGCGATATAGGGGAAGCTATGAGAGGTGCGCGAAAATATGGCGATATGGGAGAATGTATCAGAGGTGCGAGAAAACGCAGCGATATAGGGGAAGTAATGAGAGGAGCGAAAACATAGCGATCTAGGTGAAGACATGAGAGGTGCGCGAAAACACGTCGATATAGGGGAAGCTATGAGAGGTGAGTAAAAACACAGCGATATAGGGGAAGCTGTGAGAGGTGTGCAATAACACAGTGATAAAGTTGAATCTATGGGATGTGCGCGTAAAGACAGCGATATGGGGGAAGGTATGAGAGGTGCGCAAGGCACAGTGATAAAGGGGATGCTATGGGAGGTGCGTGAATACACAGCGATATAGGGGACGTTATGAGATGTGCACTAAAACGCAGCGATATTAGGGAAGATATAAGAGGTGCACAAAAACACAGCGATATAGGAGAAGTTATGAGAGGTGTGTGAAAACACAGCAATATAGTGGAAGGTATGAGAGGTGCACGAAAACACAGCGATATAGGGGAAGGAATGAGAGGTGCACGAAGGCACAGCGATATAGGGGATTCTATGGGAGGTGCGCGAATACACAGCGATATAGGGGACGTTATGAGATGTGCATAAAAACACGGCGATATAGGGGAAGCTATGAGAGGTGTGCAAAAATACAGCAATATAGGAGAAGTTATGAGAGGTGAGTGAAAACACAGCGATATAGGAGGAGGTATGAAAGGTGCACGAAAACACAGTGATATAGGGGAAGGTATGGGAGGTGCTCGAAAACAGGGCGATATAGGGGAAGGTATGAGAGGAGTGCGAAGACACAGCAATATAGGGGATGCTATGGGAGGTACGCGAAAACACAGTGATACAGGGGAAGACATGAGAGGTGCGTGAATGCAGGACAATATAGTGGAAGCTATGAGAGGTGAGTAAAAAATCATGGTGATATAGGGGAAGCTGTGAGAGGTGAGCAACAACACAGCGATAAATGTGAATCTATGGCAGGTGCGCAAAAACACAGCTATATAGGGGAAAGTATGAGAGGTGCGCAAGACACAGCGATATAGGGGATGCTATGGGAGGTGCGTGAATGCACAGCGATATACGGGAAGTTATGAGTTGTGCATGAAAACGCAGCGATATTAGGGAAGGTATGAGAGGTTCACAAAAGCACAGCGACATAGGAGAATGAATGGGAGTGTGCGAAAACAGGGCGATATAGGCAAAGGTATGAGAAGTGCGCGAAGGCACAGCAATATGTGGGAGGCTATGGGAGGTGCGCGATTACACAGTGATATAGGGGACGTTATGAGATGTGCATAAAAACACAGCGATACAGGGGAAGGTCTGGGAGGTGCTCGAAAACAGGGCGATATAGGGGACGGTATGAGATTTTTATGAAAACACGGCGATATAGGGAATCTCTGAGAGGTGTGCAATAACACAGTGATAAAGTAGAATCTATGGGATGTGTGCGAAAAGACAGTGATATAGGGGAAGGTATGGGAGGTGCGCAAGGCACAGCGATATAGGGGATGTTATGAGATGTGCAGGAAGAAGCAGCGATATTAGGGAAGATATAAGAGGTGCACAAAAACACAGCGATATAGGAGAAGTAATGAGAGGTGCGTGAAAACAGCGATATAGAGGGAGGTATGAGAGGTGCACAAAAACATAGCGATACAGGGGAAGGTATGGGAGGTGCTCGAAAACACGGCGATATAGGGGAAGCTATGAGAGGTGCGCGAAAACACGGCAATATAGGGGACGGTATGAGAGCTGCGCAAGGCACAGCGATATAGGGGATGCTATGGGAGGTGCGTGAATACACAGTGATATACGGGACCTTATGAGATGTGTATGAAAACGCAGCGGTATTAGGGAAGGTATGAGAGGTTCACAAAAACACAGAAACATAGGAGAATGAATGGGAAGTGTGCGAAAACGGGGCGATATAGGCGAAGGTATGAGAAATGCGCGAAGGCACAGCAATATGTGGGAGGCTATGGGAGGTGCGCGACTACACAGTGATATAGGGGACGTTATGAGATGTGCATAAAAACACAGCGATATGGGGGAAGTTATGAGAGGTGCGCAAAAATGCAGCAATATTGGAGAAGTTATGAGAGGTGCGTGAAAACACAGCGATATAGGGGAAGGTATGAAAGGTGTGTGAAAACAGGGCGATATAGGGGAAGGTATGAGAGGTGTGCGAGAACACGGCAATATAGGGGAAATTGTAAGAGTGCGCGAAAACATGGCAATACAGGAGAATGTATCAGAGGTACGAGAAAACACAGCGATATAGGGGAAGTAATGATAGGAGCAAAAACATAGCGATACAGGTGAAGACATGCGAGGTGCGCGAAAACACGACGATATAGGTGAAGCTATGAGAGGTGAGCAATAACACAGCGATCAAGTTGAAGCTATGGGTTGTGCGCGAAAACAGCGATGTAGTCGAAGCTATGGGATGTGCACGAAAACATAGCGATATTGGGGAAGGTATTGGAGGTGCACGAAAACAGGGCGATATAGGGGAAGGTATGAGAGGTGCGCGAAGGCACAGTGATATAGGGGATGCTACGGGAGGTGCGCGAATGCACAGCGATATAGGGGACATTATGAGATGTGCATGAAAACACGGCAATATAGGGGAAGGTATGAGATGTACGCAAAAGTACGGCGATATAGGAGAAGTTATGAGAGGTGCATGAAAACACAGCGATATAGGGGAAGGTGTGAGAGGTGCACAATAATACAGCGATATAGGGGAAGGTATGGGAGGTGCGCAAAATCAGGGCGATATAGGGGACGTTATGAGATTTCCATGAAAACACATCAATATAGGGGAAGGTATGAGATGTGCGCAAAAATACAGCGATATAGGAGAAGTTATGAGAGGTGCGTGAAAACACAGCGATACAGGGGAAGGTATGAGAGGTGCGCGAAAACACAGCGATACAGGGGACGCTATGGGAGGTGCGCGAAAACACAGCGATAAAGGGGACAGTACGAGATGTGCATGAATACACGGCGATATTGGGGAAGCCATGAGAGGTGCGTGAAAACACAGCGATATAGGGGAAGGTATGAGAGGTGTGGAAAAACACAGCGATATCGGGGAAGTTATGGGAAGTCAGCGAAAACAGGGCGATATAGGCGAAGGTATGAGAGGTACGCGAAGGCACAGTTATATAGGGGAGTTATGGGAGGTGCACGAATACACAGCGATATAGGGGACGTTATGAGATGTGCATGAAAACACAGCAATATAGCGGAAGTTACGAGAGGTGCACAAAAACACAGCGTTATAGCAGAATTTATGAGAGGTGCAAGAAAACACAGCAATATAGGGGGAGGTATGGGAGGTGCGCGAAAACAGGGCGATATAGGGGATGAAATGACAGGTGCGCGAAAACAGGACAATATAGTGGAAGCTATGGGATGTGCACGAAAACAGGGCGATATAGGGGAAGGTATGAGAGGTGCCTGAAAGCACAGCAATATCGGTGAAGTTATGGGAAGTGAGCAAAAACAGGGCGATATAGGGGAAGGTATGAGAGGTACGCGAAGACACAGTTATATAGGGGTGCTGTGGGAGGTGCACGAATACACAGTGATATAGGGGACGTTATGAGATGTGCATAAAAACACAGCGATATAGGGGAAGGTATGAGAGGTGCCTGAAAACACAGTGTTATAGGGGACGCTATGGGACGTGCGCGAAAACACGGCGATATAGGGGAAATTATGAGAGGTGCGCGAAAACACAGCGATATAGGGGAAGGTATGAGAGGTGCACAAAAACACAGCGATATAGGCGAAGGAATGAGAGGTGCGCGAAAAACAGGGCGATATAGAGGAAATTATGAGAGGTGCGCGAAAAAACGGCGATACAGGGGAATGTATCAGAAGTGCGAGAAAGCACAGCGATATAGGGGACGTTATGAGATGTGCGTGAAAACACAGTTATATAGGAGACGGTATGAGATGTGCATGAATACACGGCGATATAGGGGAAGCTATGAAAGGTGCGCGAAAATACAGCAATATTGGAGAAGTTATGAGAGGTGCGTGAAAACACAGCGATATAGGGGAAGGTATGAAAGGTGTGTGAAAACAGGGCGATATAGGGGAAGGTATGAGAGGTGTGCGAGAACACGGCAATATAGGGAAAATTGTAAGAGTGCGCGAAAACATGGCAATACAGGAGAATGTATCAGAGGTGCGAGAAAACACAGCGATATAGGGGAAGTAATGATAGGAGCAAAAACATAGCGATACAGGTGAAGACATGCGAGATGCCCGAAAACACGGCGATATAGGGGAAGCTATGAGAGGTGAGCAATAACACAGCGATCAAGGGGAAGGTATGAGAGGTGCACGAATGCACAGTGATATAGGGGATGCTACGGGAGGTGCGCGAATGCACAGCGATATAGGGGACATTATGAGATGTGCATGAAAACACGGCAATATAGGGGAAGGTATGAGATGTACGCAAAAGTACAGCAATATAGGAGAAGTTATGAGAGGGGCGTGAAAAGACAGCGATATATTGGAAGGTATGAGAGGTGCGCAAAAACAGAGCGATATAGTGGAAGGTATGAGAGGTGCGCGAAAACACCGTGATATAGGGGAAGACATGAGAGGTGCGCAAAAACAGGGCAATATAGTGGAAGCTATTGGACATGCCCGAAAACACGGCGATACAGGGGAATGTATCAGAGGTGCGAGAAAACACAGCGATATAGGGGACGCTATGGGACGTGCCCAATTAAACACTGATATAGGGGAAGGTATGAGAGGTGTGTGAGAACACAGCAATACAGGGGAAATTGTAAGATGTGCGAGAAAACATGTCAATACAGGGGAATATATCAGAGTTGGGAGAAAACACAGCGATATAGGGGAAGTAATGATAGGAGCAAAAACATAGCGATATAAGTGAAGACATGCGAGGTGCGTGAAAACACGGCGATATAGGGGAAGCTATGAGAGGTGAGCAATAACACAGCAATCAAGGTGAAGCTATGGGCTGTGCGCGAAAACAGCGATGTAGACAAAGCTATGGGAGGTGCACGAAAACACAGCGAAATCGGGGAAGGTATGGGAGGTGCGCGAAAACAGGGCGATATAGTGGAAGGTATGAGAGGTGCATGAAAACACATCAATATAGGGGAAGTTATGAGATGTGCGCAAAATACAGCGATATAAGGGAAGGTATGAGAGCTGCACGAAAACACAGCGATATAGGGGAAGCTATAAGAGGTGCGCGAAAACAGGGCGATATATTGGAAGGTATGAGAGGTGCCCAAAAACACAGCGATATAGGGGTCGCTATGGGACGAGCGTGAAAGCACAGTGATATAGGGGAAGTAATGAGAGGAGCGAAAACATAGCGATCTCAGCAAAGCTATGGGAGGTGCGCGAAAACTCAGCGATAAAGGGGACGGTACGAGATGTGAATGTATACACGGCGATATTGGGGAAGCCATGAGAGGTGCATGAAAACACAGCGATATAGGGGAAGGTATGAGAGGTGTGCAAAAACACAGCGATATAGGTGAAGTTATGAGAGGTGGGTGACAACACAGCGATATAGTGGAAGGAATGAGAGGTGCACGAAAACACAGCGATATCGGGGAAGTTATGGGAAGTGAGCGAAAACAGGGCGATATAGGGGCAAGTATGAGAGGTACGCGAAGGCACAGTTATATAGGGTGCTATGGGAGGTGCACGAATACACAGCGATATAGGGGACGTTAGGAGATGTGCATGAAAGAACGGCAATATAGGGTAAGGTATGAGAGGTGCGAAAAAATATAGCGCTATAGCAGAATTTATGAGAGGTGCGTGAAAACACAGCAATATAGGGCAAGATATGAGAGGTGCACGAAAACACAGCAATATGGGGGAGGTATGGGAGGTGCGTGAATACACAGCGATATACGAGACGTTATGAGATGTGCATAAAAACACAGCAATATGGGGGAAGTTATGAGAGGTGCGCAAATATGCAGCAATATAGGAGAAGTTATGAGAGGTGCGTGAAAACACAGTGATATAGGGGAAGGTATGAGAGGTGCACGAAAACAGAGCGATATAGGAGAAGGAATGGGAGGTGTGCGAAAACAGGGAGATATAGGGGAAGGTATGAGAGGTGCGCGAAAACACCACGATATAGGGGAAGACATGAGAGTTACGCAGAAATAGGGCAATATAGTGGAAGCTATGGGATGTGCGCGAAAACACGGCGAAGCAGGGGAACGTATCAGAGGTGCGAGAAAACACAGTGATATAGGGGACGCTATGGGACGTGCGCAAAAAACAGCGATATAGGTGAAGCTATGGGATGTGCGTGAAGACAGCGATGTAGGCGAAGATATGGGTGGTGCACGAAAACACAGCGATATCGGGGAAGGTATGGGAGGTGCGCGAAAACAGGGCGATATAGTGGAAGCTATGGGATGTGCGCGAAAACAGGGCGATATAGGGGCAGGTATGAGAGGTGCCTGAAAACACAGCGATATCGGGGAAGGTATGAGAGGTACGCGAAGGCACAGTTATATAGGGGAGTTATGGGAGGTGCACGAATACACAGCGATATAGGGGACGTTATGAGATGTGCATGAAAACACAGCAATATAGGGGAAGTTATGAGAGGTGCACAAAAATACAGCGTTATAGCAGAATTTATGAGAGGGGCACGAAAACACAGCAATATAGGGGGAGGTATGGGAGGTGCGCGAAAACAGGGCGTTATAGTGGAAGCTATGGGATGTGTGCGAAAACAGGGCGATATAGGGGCAGGTATGAGAGGTGCCTGAAAACACAGCAATATCGGGGAAGTTATGGGAAGTGAGCGAAAACAGGGCGATATAGGGGAAGATATGAGAGGTACGCGAAGGCACAGTGATATAGAGGGCTATGGGAGGTGCACGAATACACAGCGATATAGGGGACGTTATGAGATGTGCATGAAAACACGGCAATATTGGGGAAGGTATGAGAGGTGCGCAAAAATACAGCATTATAGCAGAATTTAAGAGAGGTGCGTGAAAACACAGTAATATATGGCAAGGTATGAGAGGTGCACGAAAACACAGCAATATAGGGGGAGGTATGGGAGGTGCGCGAAAACAGTGCGATATAGGGGAAGGTATGAGAGGAGTGCGAAGACACAGCAATACAGGGGATGCTATGGGAGGTACACGAAAACACAGTGATATAGGGGAAGACATGAGAGGTGCGTGAAAGCAGGACAATATAGTGGAAGCTATGAGAGGTGAGCAAAAACACGGTGATATAGGGGAAGCTATGAGAGGTGAGCAATAACACAGCGATAAAGGTGAATCTATGGGATGTGCGCAAAAACACAGCTATATAGGAGAAGGTATGAGAGGTGCGCAAGGCACAGCGATATAGGGGATGCTATGGGAGGTGCGTGAATGCACAGCGATATACGGGAAGTTATGTGATGTGCATGAAAACGCAGCGATATTAGGGAAGGTATGAGAGGTTCACAAAAGCACAGCGACATAGGAGAATGAATGGGAAGTGTGCGAAAACAGGGCGATATAGGCGAAGGTATGAGAAGTGCGCAAAGGCACAGCAATATGTGTGAGGCTATGGGAGGTGCGCGATTACACAGTGATATAGGGGACATTATGAGATGTGCATAAAAACACAGCGATACAGGGGAAGGCATGGGAGGTGCTCGAAAACATGGCGATATATGGGAAGCTATGAGAGGTGGGCGAAAACACGGCAATGTAGGATATGGTATGAGAGGTGCGCAAGGCACAGCGATATAGGGGATGCTATGGGAGGTGCGTCAATACACAGCGATATACGGGACGTTATTAGATGTGCATGAAAACACAGCGATATTAGGGAAGGTATGAGAGGTTCACAAAAGCAAGGCGACATAGGAGAATGAATGGGAAGTGTGCGAAAACAGGGCGATATAGGTGAAGGTATGAGAAGTGCGCGAAGGCACAGCAATATGTGGGAGGCTATGGGAGGTGCGAGACTACACAGTGATATAGGGGACGTTATGAAATGTGCATAAAAACACAGCGATACAGGGGAATTTATGAGAGGTGCGCAAAAATGCAGCAATATAGGAGAAGTTATGAGAGGTGCGTGAAAACACAGCGATATAGGGGAAGGCATGAGAGGTACACGAAGGCACAGTTATATGGGGGTGCTATGGGAGGTGCACGAATACACAGCGATATAGGGGACGTTATGAGATGTGCATGAAAACACAGCAATATAGGGGAAGTTATGAGAGGTGCACAAAAATACAGCGTTATAGCAGAATTTATGAGAGGTGCACGAAAACACAGCAATATAGGGGGAGGTATGGGAGGTGCGCGAAAACAGGGCGTTATAGTGGAAGCTATGGGATGTGCGCGAAAACAGGGTGATATAGGGGCAGGTATGAGAGGTGCCTGAAAACACAGCGATCTCAGCAAAGCTATGGGAGGTGCGCGAAATCTCAGCGATAAAGGGGACGGTACGAGATGTGAATGTATACACGGCGATATTGGGGAAGCCATGAGAGGTGCGTGAAAACACAGCGATATAGGGGAAGGTATGAGAGGTGTGCAAAAACACAGCGATGTAGGTGAAGTTATGACAGGTGGGTGACAACACAGCGATATAGTGGAAGGAATGAGAGGAGCATGAAAACACAGCGATATCGGGGAAGCTATGGGAGGTGAGCGAAAATAGGGCGATATAGGGGAAAGTATGAGAGGTACGCGAAGGCACAGTTATATAGGGGTGCTATGGGAGGTGCACGAATACACAGCGATATAGGGGACGTTAGGAGATGTGCATGAAAACACGGCAATATAGGGGAAGGTATGAGAGGTGCGAAAAAAATACAGCGTTATAGCAGAATTTATGAAAGGTGCGTGAAAACACAGCAATATAGGGCAAGATATGAGAGCTGCCCGAAAACACAGCGATATAGGGGAAAGTATGAGAGGTGCGTGAAAAGTTGGCGGTACAAGGGAATGCATCAGGGTTGCCAGAAAAAACAGCGATGTAGGGGAAGACATGAGAGGTGCGAGAAAACAGGTCAATATACTGGAAGCTATGGGATGTGCGCGAAAGCAGGGTGATATAGTGGAAGGTATGAGAGGTGCGCGAAAACACAGTGATATAGGGGAAGGTATGAGAGGTGCGCGAAAACACGGCGATATGGGAGAATGTATCAGAGGTGCGAGAAAAGACAGCGATATAGGGGAAGTAATGAGAGGAGCGAAAACATAGCGATCTAGGTGAAGACCTCAGAGGTGCGCGAAAACACGGTGATATAGGGTAAGCTATGAGAGGCGAGCAATAACACAGCGATATAGGAGAAGCTATGAGAGGCGAGCAATAACACAGCGATATCGGAGAAGGAATGGGAGGTCCGTGAAAATAGGGCGATATTGGGGCAGGTATGAGAGGTGCGAGAAGGCACAGCGATATAGGGGACTTTATGAGATGTGCATCAAAACACAGTGATATAGGGGAAGTTACGAGAGGGGAGCAAAATACAGCAATATAGGAGAAATTATGAGAGGTGTGTGAAAACACAGCGATATAGGGGGAGGTATGAGAGGTGTGCGAAGGCACAGCAATATAGGTGTTGCTATGGCAGGTACGTGAAAACACAGTGATACAGGGGAAGACATGAGAGGTGTACGAAAACACAGCGATATAAGGGACGCTATTGGACGTGCGCGAAAACAGAGTGATATAGGGGAAGATATGAGAGCTGTGCGAGAACACGGCAATATAGAGGAAATTATGAGAGGTGCGCGAAAACACGGCGATACAGGGGAATGTATCAGAGGTGCGAGAACACAGAGCGATATAGGGGACGTAATGAGAGGAGCGGAAACACAGCAATATAGGTGAAGACATGAGAGGTGCGTGAAAACACAGTGATATAGGGGGAGGTATGAAAGGTGCACGAAAACACAGCGATATAGGGGAAGGTATGGGAGGTGCTCGAAAACAGGGCGACATAGGGGAAGGTATGAGAGGAGTGCGAAGACAAAACAATGTATGGGATGCTATGGGAGGTGCGCGAAAACCCAGTGATATAGGGGAAGACAAGAGAGGTGCGTGAAAGCAGGGCAATATAGTGGAAGATATGAGAGGTGAGCAAAAACACAGTGATAAAAGTGATTCTATGGGATGTGCACAAAAAGACAGCGATATAGGGGAAGGTATGAGAGGTGCAGAAAAACACAGCGATATAGGAGAATGAATGGGAGGTGCGCGAAAACAGGGCGATATAGGGGAAGGTATGAGAGGTGCACGAAGGCACAGCGATATAGGGGATGCTATGGGAGGTGCGCGAATACACAGCAATATAGGGGACGTTAGGAGATGTGCATGAAAACACGGCAATATAGGGGAAGGTATGAGATGTGCGAAAAAATATAGAAATATAGGAGAACTTATGAGAGGTGCGTGAAAACACAACGAAATGGGGGAGGTATGAGACGTGCACGAAATCACAGCGAAATAGGGGAAGGTATGGGAGGTGCTCGAAAACAGGGCGATATAGTGCAATGTATGAGAGGTGCGCGAAAACTTGACGTTACAGTGGAATACATCAGAGGTACGAGAAAACACAACGATGTAGGGGAAGTCATGAGAGGTGTGTGAAAACAGGGCAATATAGTGGAAGCTATGGGATGTGCACGAAAACAGGGCGATATAGGGGAAGGTATGAGAGGTGCGCGAAAACAGCGATATAGGGGATGTTTTGGGACGTGCGCGAAAATACAGCGATATAGGGGAAGGTATGAGAGGTGTGCGAGAAGACGGCGATATAGGGGAAATTATGAGATGTGCGCGAAAACACGGCGATAAGGGAGAATGTATCAGAGGTGCGAGAAAACAGCGATATCGGGGAAGTAATGAGAGGAGCAAAAACATAGTGATCTAGGTGAAGACATGGGAGGTGTGTGAAAACACGGCGATATAGGGGAAGCTATGAGAGGTGAGCAAAAACACGGTGATATAGGCGAAGCTATGAGAGGTGAGCAATAACACAGCGATAAAGGTGAACCTATGGGATGTGCGCGAAAAGACAGCGATATATGGAAAGGTATGAGAGGTGCGCAACGCACAGCGATATAGGGGATGCTATGGGAGGTGCGTGAATGCACAGCGATATAGGGGACGTTATGAGATGTGCATGAAAACGCAGCGATATAAGGGAAGGTATGAGAGGTGCACAAAAACACAGCAATATAGGAGAAGTTATGAGAGATGCGTGAAAAAAAAGCAATATAGCGGGAGATATAAGAGGTGTACGAAAACACGGCGAAATAGGGGAAGCTATGAGAGGTGAGCAATAAGACAGCGATAAAGTTGAAGCTATGGGATGTGCGCAAAAAGACAGCGATATAGAGGAAGTTATGAGAGGTACGCGAAAACACAGCGATGTAGGCGAAACCATGGGAGGTACGCGAAACAGGGCGATATAGGGGACGGTATGAGAGGTGCGCGAAGGCACAGCGGTATAGGGGATGCTATGGGAGGTGCGTGAATACACAGCGATATGGGGACGTTATGAGATGTGCATGAAAACACTGCGATATTGGGGAAGCCATGAGGGGTGAAGCAAAAACACAGCGATATAGGGGAAGGTATGGGAGGTGTGCGAAAACAGGACGATATAGGGGAAGGTATGAGAGGTGCGCAAAGGAACAGCGATATAGGGGTAGGTATGAGAGGTGTGCGAAGGCACAGCAATGTAGGGGATTCTATGGGAGGTGCGTGAAAACACAGCGATATAAGGGACGCTATTGGACGTGCGCAAAAACACAGTGGTATATGGGAAGATATGAGAGGTGTGCGAGAACACGGCGATATAGGGGAAATTATGAGAGGTGTACGAAAACACGGTGATACAGGGGAATGTATCAGAAGTGCGAGAACTCAGAGCGATATAGGGGAAGTAATGAGAGGAGCGGAAAAACCGATATAGGTGAAGACATGAGAGGTGCGCGAAAACACGGCGAAATAGGGGAAACTATGAGAGGTGACCAATAACACAGCGATAAAGGTGAAGCTATGGGATGTGCGCGAAAAGACAGCGATATAGAGGAAGCTATGAGAGGTGCGTGAAAACACAGCGATGTAGGCGAAGCCATGGGAAACAGGGCAATATAGGGACGGTATGAGAGGTGCGCGAAGGCACAGCGGTATAGGGGATGCTATGGGAGGTGCGTGAATACACAGCAATCTAAGGGACGTCATGAGATGTGCATGAAAACACGGCCAAATTGGGAAAGCCATGAGAGGTGTGCGAAAAGACAGCGATATAGGGGAAGGTATTGGAGGTGTGCGAAAACAGGGCGATATAGGGGAAGGTATTAGAGGTGCGCAAAGGAACAGCGATATAGTGCAAGCTATGGTATGTGTTCGAAAACACGGCGATACAGGGGAATGTATCAGAGGTGCGAGAAAACACAGCGATATAGGGGACGCTATGGGACGTGCGCGAAAACACAGTGATATAGGGGAAGGTATGAGAGGTGTGCGAGAACACGGCGAAATAGGGGAAACTATGAGAGGTGACCAATAACACAGCGATAAAGGTGAAGCTATGGGATGTGCGCGAAAAGACAGCGATATAGAGGAAGCTATGAGAGGTGCGCGAAAACACAGCGATGCAGGCGAAGATATGGGTGGTGCGCGAAAACACAGCGATATAGGGGACGGTATGAGATGTTCATGAATACACGGCAATATTGGGGAAGCCATGAGAAGTGCGTGAAAACACAGCAATATAGGAGAAGGTATCAGAGGTGTGCAAAAACACAGTGATATAGGAGAAGTTATGAGAGGTGCGTGAAAACACAGCGATATGGGAGAAGTTATGAGAGGTGCGTGAAAACACAGCGATATAGGGGAAGGTATGAGAGGTGCAGAAAACACAGCAATATAGGGGAAGGTATGGGAAGTGCACGAAAACAGGGCGATATAGGAGACGTTATGAGATGTGCATGAAAACACAGCAATATAGGGGAAGGTATGAGACATGGGCAAAAATACAGCGATATAGGAGAAGTTATGAGATGTGCATGAAAACACAGCGATATAGGGAACGTATGAGAGGTGCACGAAAACATAGTGTTATAGGGGAAGATATGGGAGCTGCGCGAAAACAGGGTGATATAGGGGAAGGTATGAGAGGTGCCCGAAAACACAGCGATATAGGCGACGCTATGGGACGTGCGCGAAAACACGGCGATATAGGGGAAAGTATGAGAGGTGCGCGAAAACTTGGCGGTACAAGGGAATGCATCAGGGTTGCGAGAAAAAACAGCGATGTAGGGGAAGACATGAGAGGTGTGGAAGAACACAGCGATATAGGGGAAATCATGAGAGGTGCGAAGAAAACACGGCGATACAGGAGAATGTATCAGAGGTGTGAGAAAAGACAGCGATATAGGGGAAGTAATGAGAGGAGCGAAAACATAGCACTCTAGCTGAAGACCTGAGAGGTGCGCGAAAACACGGTGATATAGGGGAAGCTATGAGAGGTGAGCAAAAACACGGCGATATAGGAGAAGCTATGAGAGGCGAGCAATAACACAGCGATAAAGGTGAATCTGTGGGATGTGCGCGAAAAGACAGCGATATAGGGGACGGTATGAGAGGTGCGCGAAGGCACAGCGGTATAGGGGATGCTATGGGAGGTGCACAAAAACACAGTAATATATGGGATGCTATGGGAGGTGCGCGAATACACAGTGATATAGGGGAAGACACGAGAGGTGCGTGAAAGCAGGGCAATATAGTGGAAGTTATGAGAGGTGCGTGAAAACACTGCCATATAGAGGGAGGTATGAGAGGTGAGCAATAACAGCGATAAAGGTGAAGCTATGGGATGTGCGCGAAAAAACAGCGATATAGGGGAATGTATGAGAGGTGTGCGAAAACAGCAATGTAGGCGAAGTTATGGGAGGTGCGCGAAAACACAGCGATATAGGGGACGGTATGAGATGTGTATGAATACACGGCGATATTGGGGAAGCCCTGAGAGGTGCGCGAAAACACAGCGATATAGGGGAAGGTATGAGAGGTGCACGAAAACACTGCGATATCGGGGAAGCTATGGGAGGTGCGCGAAAAAAGAGCGATATAGGGGAAGGTATGAGAGGTGCGCAAGGCACAGCGATATAGGGGATGTTATGGGAGGTGCGCGAATACACAGCGATATAGGGGACATTATGAGATGTGCATAAAAACACGGCGATATATGGGATGTTATGAGAGGTGCGCAAAAGTACAGCAATATAGGAGAAGTTATGAGAGGTGCATGAAAACACAGCGATATAGGGGAAGGTATGGGAGGTGCTCGAAAACAGGGTGATATAGGGGAATGTATGAGAGGTGTGCGAAGGCACCGCAATGTAGGGGATGCTATGGGAGGTGTGTGAAAACACAGTGATACGGGGGAAGACATGAGAGGTGCGCGAAAACACAGCGATATAAGGGACGCTATTGGACGTGCGCGAAAACACAGTGATATAGGGGAAGATATGAGAGGTGCGCGAGAACACGGCGATATAGGTGAAGACTTGAGAGGTGCACAAAAACTCGGCGAAATAGGGAAGCTATGAGAGGTGAGCAATAACACAGCGATAAAGGTGAAGCTATGGGATGTGCGCGTAAAGGCAACGATATAGGGGAAGCTATGAGAGGTGCGTGAAAATACAGCGATGTAGGCGAAGCCATTGGAGGTGCTCGAAAACAGGGCGATATAGGGAAAGGAATGGGAGGTGCACAAAAGCAGGGCGATAAAGGGGAAGGTATGAGAGGTGGGCGAAGACACAGCGATATCGGGGTTGCTATGGGAGGTGCGCGAATACACAGCGATATAGTGGACGTTATGAGATGTGCATAAAAACACGGCGATATAGGGCAAGTTATGAGAGGTGCACAAAAATACAACGATATAGGAGAAGTTATGAGACGTTCGTGAAAACACAGCGATATAGGGGGAGGTATGGGAGGTGCTCGAAAACAGGGCGATATAGGGGAAGGTATGAGAGGTGCGCGAAGGCACAGCAATATAGAGGATGCTATGGGAGGTGCACAAAAACACAGTAATATATGGGATGCTGTGGGAGGTGCGCGAATACACAGTGATATAAGGGAAGACATGAGAGGTGCGTGAAAGCAGTGCAATCTAGTGGAAGTTATGAGAGGTGCATGAAAACACTGCCATATAGGGGGAGGTATGAGAGGTGTGCAATAACAGCGATAAAGGTGAAGCTATGGGATGTGCGCGAAAAAACAGCGATATAGGGGAATGTATGAGAGGTGTGCGAAAACAGCAATGTAGGCGAAGCTATGGGAGGTGCGCGAAAACACAGCGATATAGGGGACGGTATGAGATGCGTATGAATACACGGCGATATTGGGGAAAGCCTGAGGGGTGCACGAAAACACAGCGATATAGGGGAAGATATGAGTGGTGCACGAAAACACTGTGATATCGGGGAAGCTATGGGAGGTGCGAGAAAAAAGAGCGATATAGGGGAAGGTATGAGAGGTGCGCAAAGGCACAGTGATATAGTGTATGCTATGGGAGGTGCGCAAATACACAGCGATATAGGGGACGTTGTGAGATGTGCATGAAAACACGGCAATATAGGGGAAGGTATGAGATGTGCGCAAAAGTACAGCGATATAGGAGAAGTTATGAGAGGTGCGTGAAAACACAACGACATAGGGGAAGGTATGAGAGGTGCACGAGAACACAGCGATATAGGGGAAATTATGAGAGGTGCATGAAAACATAGCGATATAGGGAAGGTATGAGAGGTGCATGAAAGCACAGTGATATAGGGGAAGGTATTGGAGCTGCGCGAAAACAGGGTGATATAGGGGAAGGTATGAGAGGTGCCCGAAAACACAACGATATAGGCGACGCTATGGGACGTGTGCAAAAACACGGCGATATAGGGGAAGGTATGCGAGGTGTGCGAGACAACGGTGATATAATCATGAGAGGTGCGCGAAAACACAGCGATATAGGTGAAGTAATGAGAGGAGTGAAAACATAGCGATCTAGCTGAAGACATGAGAGGTGCGCGAAAAAACGTCGATAATGGAGAAGCTATGAGAGGTGAGCAAAAGCACGGCGATATAGGGGAAGCTATGAGAGGTGAGCAATAACACAGCGATAAAGGTGAATCTATGGGATGTGCGCGAAAAGACAACGATATAGGGGAAGGTATGAGAGGTGCGCAAGGCATAGCGATATAGGGGATGCTATGGGAAGTGCGTGAATACACAGCGATATAGGGGACGTTATGAGATGTGCACAAAAACACAGCGATATAGGAGAAGTTATGAGAGGTGTGTGAAAACACAGCGATATAGGGGAAGGTATGAGTGCTGCACGAAAACACAGCGATATAGGGGAAGGAATGGGAGGGGCGCGAATACAGGGCGATATAGAGGAAGGTATGAGAGGTGCGCGAGGGCACAGCGTTACAGGGGACATTGTGAGATGTGCATGAAAACGCAGCGATATTAGGGAAGGTATGAGAGGTACACAAAAGCACAGCGATATCGGGGGAGGTATGAGAGGTGAGCAATAACACAGCGATAAAGGAGAAGCTATGGAATGTGCGCGAAAACACAGCGATATAGGGGACGGTGTGAGATGTGCATGAATACACGGCGATATTGGGGAAGCCATGAGAGGTGTGTGAAAACACAGCGATATAGGGGAAGGTATGAGAGGTGCACGAAAACACAGCGATATCGAGGAAGCTATGGGAGGTGCGCGAAAACGGCGATATAGGGTAAGGTATGAGAGGTGTGCGAAGGCACAGTGATATAGGGTATGCTATGGGAGGTGCGCAAAAACACAGCGATATAGGGGACGTTATGAGATGTGCATGAAAACACGGTAATATAGGGGAATGTATGAGATGTGTGCAAAAGTACAGCGACATAGGAGAAGTTATGAGAGGTGCGTGAAAACACAGCGATATGGGGAAGGTATGAGAGGTGCACAAAAACAGAGCGATATAGGCGACGCTATGGGACGTACGAGAAAACACGGCGTAATGGGAAAATCATGAGAGGTGCGCGAAATCACTGCGATATGGGAGAATGTATCAGAGGTGCGAGAAAACACAGTGATATAGGGGAAGTATTGAGAGGAGCGAAAACACAGCAATCTAGGTGAAGACATGAGAGGAGCACGAAAACACGGCGATATAGGGGAAGCTATGAGAGGTGAGTAAAAACACGGCAATATAGGGGAAGCTATGAGAGGTGAGCAATAACACAGAGATAAAGGTGAATCTATGGGATGTGCGCGAACAGACAGCGATATAGGGGAAGATATGAGAGGTGCGCAAGGCACAGCGATATAGGGGATGCCATGGGAGGTGCGTGTATACACAGCGATATAGGGGACGTTATGAGATGTGCATGAAAACGCAGAGATATTAGGGAAGGTATGAGAGGTGCACAAAAACACAGCAATATAGGAGAAGTTATGAGAGGTGCGTGAAAACACAGCAATATAGGGGGAGATATGAGAGGTGTACGAAAACACGGCGAAATAGGGGAAGCTATGAGAGGTGAGCAATAAGACAGCGATAAAGTTGAAGCTATGGGATGTGCGCCAAAAGACAGCGATATAGAGGAAGCTATGAGAGGTACGCGAAAAAACAGCGATGTAGGCGAAACCATGGGAGGTACACGAAACAGGGCGATATAGGGGATGGTATGAGAGGTGCGCGAAGGCACAGCAGTATAGGGGATGCTATGGGAGGTGCGTGAATACACAGCGATATGGGGACGTTATGAGATATGCATGAAAACACGGCGATATTGGGGAAGTTATGAGAGGTGTGCAAAAAGACAGCGATATAGGGGAAGGTATGGGAGGTGTGCGGTACAGGGCGATATAGGGGAAGGTATGAGAGGTGCGCAAAGGAACAGCAATATAGGGGATGCTATGGGAGATGTGCGAATACACAGCGATATAGGGGACGTTAAGAGATGTGCATGGAAACACAGCGATATTGGGGAAGCCATGAAAGGGGCGCAAAAATACAGCGATATAGGAGAAGCTATGAGAGGTGCGTGAAAACACTGCCATATAGGGGGAGGTATGAGAGGTGAGCAATAACACAGCGATAAAGTTGAAGCTATGGGATGTGCGCGAAAAAACAGCGATATAGGGGAAGGTATGAGAGGTGTGCGAAAACTGCAATGTAGACGAAGCTATGGGAGGTGCGCGAAAACACAGCGATATAGGTGACGGTATGAGATGTGCATGAATACACGGCGATATTGGGGAAGCCCTGAGAGGTGCGCGAAAATACAGCGATATAGGGGAAGTAATGAGAGGTGCACGAAAACACAGCGATACCGGGGAAGCTATGGGAGGTGCGCGAAAAAAGAGCGATATAGGGGAAGGTATGAGAGGTGCGCGAAGGCACAGTTATATAGGGTATGCTATGGGAGGTGCGCAAATAGACAGCGATATAGGGCACGTTGTGAGATGTGCATGAAAACACGGCAATATAGGGGAAGGTATGAGATGTGCGCAAAAGTACAGCGATATAGGAGAAGTTATGCGAGGTGCGTGAAAACACAGCGACATAGGGGAAGGTATGAGAGGTGCACGAAAACACAGCAATATAGGGGAAGGTATGGGAGGTGCACGAAAACAGGGCGATATAGGGGACGTTATGAGATGTGCATGAAAACAGGGTGATATAGGGGAAGGTATGAGATGTGCACAAAAATACAGCGATATAGGCGACGCTATGGGACGTGTGCAAAAACACGGCGATATAGGGGAAGGTATGAGAGGTGTGCGAGATCACGGCGATATAGGGGAAATCATGAGAGGTGCGCGAAAACACAGCGATATAGGGGAAGTAATGAGAGGAGCGAAAACATAGCGATCTAGCTGAAGACATGAGAGGTGCGCGAAAAACGGCGATATAAGCGAAGCTATGAGAGGTGAGCAAAAACACGGCAATACAGGGGAAGCTATGAGAGTTGAGCAATAACACAGCGATAATGGTGAATCTATGGGATGTGCGCAAAAAGACAGCGATATAGGGGAAGGTATGAGAGGTACGCAAGGCACAGCGATATAGGGGATGCTATGGGAGGTGCGTGAATACATAGCGATATAGGGGACGTGATGAGATGTGCATGAAAACTCAGCGATATTAAGGAAGGTATGAGAGGTGCACAAAAACACAGCGATATAGGAGAAGTTATGAGAGGTGTGTGAAAACACAGCGATATAGGGGAAGGAATGAGAGCTGCACGAAAACAGAGCGATATAAGGGAAGGAGTGGGAGGGGCGCGAATACAGGGCGATATAGAGGAAGGTATGAGAGGTGCACGAATGCACAGCAATACAGGGGATGCTATGGGAGGTGCGCGAATACACAGTGATATAGGGGACGTTGTTAGATGTGCATGAAAACACAGTGATATAGGGGGAGATATGAGAGGTGCACGAAAACACGGCAAAATAGGGGAAGCTATGAGAGGTGAGCAATAAGACAGCGATAAAGTTGAAGCTATGGGATGTGCGCGAAAAGACAGCGCTATAGAGGAAGCTATGAGAGGTGCACGAAAACACAGCGATATAGGCGAAGCCATGGGAGGTGCGCAAAAACAGGGCAAAATAGAGGACGGTATGAGAGGTTCGCAAAGGAACAGCGATATAGGGGAGGTACTTGAATACACAGCGATATAGGGGACGTTAAGAGATGTGCATGAAAACACAGCGATATTGGGGTAGCCATGAGAGGGGCGCAAAAATACAGCGATATAGGAGAATTTATGAGAGGTGCGTGAAAACACAGCGATATAGGGGGAGGTATGAGAGGTGAGCAAAAACATGGCGATACAGGCGAAGCTATGGAATGTGCGCGAAAACACAGCGTTATAGGGGACGTGATGAGATGTGCATGAAAACGAAGCGATATTAGGGAAGGTATGAGAGGTGCACAAAAACACAGCGATATAGGAGAAGTTATGAGAGTTGTGTGAAAACACAGCGATTTAGGGGAAGGTATGAGAGGTGAACGAAAACAGCGATATAGGTGAAGGAATGGGAGGTGCGCGAAGGCAAAGCTATATAAGGGATGCTATGGGAGGTGCGCGAATACACAGCGATATAGAGGACGTTATGAGATGTGCATAACAACATGGCGATATCCGGTATGTTATGAGAGGTGTGCAAAAACACGGCGATATAGGGGAAGCTATGAGAGGTGAGCAATAACACAGCGATAAAGGTGAATCTGTGGGATGTGCACGAAAAAACAGATATATAGGGGAAGGTATGAGAGGTGCGCAAGGCACAGCGTTATAGGGGATGTTATGGGATGTGTGTGAATACACAGCGATATAGGGGACGTTATGAGATGTGCATGAAAACGCAGCGATATTAGGAAAGCTATGAGAGGTGCACAAAAACACAGCGATATAGGAGAAGTTATGAGAGGTGTGTGAAAAAACAGCGATATAGGGGAAGGTATGAGGGGTGCACGAAAAGAGGGCAATATAGGGGCCGTTATGAGATGTGCATGAAAATGCGGCAATATAGGGGAAGATGTGCGCAAAATACAGCGATATAGGAGAAGGTATAAGAGGTGCACGAAAACACAGCGATATAGGCGACGCTATGGGACGTGTGCGAAAAGACGGCGTAATAGGGGAAATCATGAGCGGTGCGCGAAATCACGGCGATATGGGAGAATGTATCAGAGGTGCGAGAAAACACAGCGATATAGGGAAGGTTATGAGATGTGCATGAAAACACAGCGATATAGGGGAAGGTATGAGAGGTCAACAAAAACACAGCGATATAGTGGAAGGTATGAGAGGTGCACGAAAACACAGCGATATAGGGGAAGGAATGAGAGGTGCACGAAGGCATAGCGATATAGGGGATTCTATGGGAGGTGCGCGAATACACAGCGATATAGGGGACGTTATGAGATGTGCATAAAGCACGGCGATATAGGGGAATTTATGAGAGGTGCGCAAAGATACAGCAATATAGGAGAAGTTATGAGAGGTGAGTGAAAACACAGCGATATAGGAGGAGGTATGAAAGGTGCACGAAAACACAGCGATATAGGGGAAGGTATGGAAGGTGCACGAAAACAGGGCGATATAGGGGAAGGTATGAGATGAGTGCGAAGACACAGCAATATAGGGGATGCTATGGGAGGTACACGAAAACACAGTGATATAGGGGAAGACATGAGAGGTGCGTTAAAGCAGGGCAATATAGTGGAAGCTATGAGAGGTGAGCAATAACACAGCAATAGAGGTGAATCTATGGGATGTGCGCAAAAAGACAACGATATAGGGGAAGGTATGGTAGGTGCTGAAGGCACAGCGATATAGGGTATGCTACGGGAGGTGCGTGAATGCACAGTGATATAGGTGACGTTATGAGATTTGCATGAAAACGCAGCGATAGTAGGTAAGGTATGAGAGGTGCACAAAAACACAGCGATATAGGAGAATGAATGGGAGGTCCGCGAAAACAGGGCGATATAGGGGAACGTATGAGAGGTGCGCGAAGGCTAAGCGATATAGGGGACGTTATGAGAGGTGCATAAATACACGTCGATATAGGGGAAGATATGAGATGTGCATAAAAAACAGGGCGATATAGGGGAAGATATGAGAGGTGCGCAAAAATACAGCAATATAGGAGAAGTTATGAGAGGTGCGTGAAAACACAGCGATGTAGGGGGAGGTATGAGACGTGCATGAAATCACAGCGATATAGGAGAAGGTATGGGAGGTGCTTGAAATCAGATCGATATAGGGGAAGTTATGAGATATGCATAAAAACACGGCAATATTGGGGAAGATATGAGAGGTGCACAAAAATACAGCAATATAGGGGATGCTATGGGAGGTGCGCGAAAACACAGTGATATAGGGGAAGGCATGAGAGTAGCGCGAAAACACAGCAATATAGGGGAAGATATGAGAGGTGTGCGAGAACACGGCGATATAGGGGAACTTATGAGAGCTGCACGAAAACACGGCGAAACAGGGGAATGTATCAGAATTGCGAGAACTCAGAGCGATATAGGGGAAGAAATGAGAGGATCGGAAGCACAGCGATATAGGTGAAGACATGAAAGGTGCGCGAAACCACGGCGAAATAGGGGAAGCTATGAGAGGTTGAGCAATAACACAGCGATAAAGGTGAAGCTATGGGATGTGCATGAAAATACAGCAGTATAGGGGAAGCTATGAGAGGTGCGTGAAAACACAGCGATGTAGGCGAAGGCATTGGAGGTGTGCGAAAACGGCGATATAGGGGACGGTATGATAGGTGCGCAAAGGAACACCGATATAGGGGATGCTATGGGAGGTGCGTGAATATACAGCGATATAGGGGACGTTATGAGATGTGCATGAAAATGCAGCGATATTAGGGAAGGTATGAGAGGTGCACAAGAACACAGCAATATAGGTGAAGTTATGAGAGATGTGTGAAAACACAGCGATATAGGGGAAGGTATTATGGGTGCACAAAAACACAGCGATATAGGAGAAATTATGAGAGGTGTGTGAAAACACAGCGATATAGAGGAAGGTATGAGAGGTGCACAAAAACACAGCGATATAGTGGAAGCTATGAGATGGTGAGCAAAAACACAGCGATATAGGGGAAGCTATGAGAGGTGCGCAAGGCACAGCGATAGGGGATGCTATGGGAGGTGCGTGAATACACAGCGATATAGGGGACGTTATGAGATGTGCATGAAAATGCAGCAATATTCGGGAAGGTATGAGAGGTGCACAAAAACACAGCGATATAGGAGAAGGAATGGGAGGTGCGCGAAATCAGGCGATATAGGGGAAGGTATGAGAGGTGTGCGAAGACACAGCAATATAGGGGATGCTATGGGAGGTGCGCAAATACACAATGATATAGGGGAAGACATGAGAGGTGCGTGAAAGCAGGGCAATATAGTGGAAGCTATGAGAGGTGAGCAAAAACATGGCGATATAGGGGAAGCTATGAGAGGTGAGCAATAACACAGCGATAGAGGTGAATCTATGGGATGTGCGCAAAAAGACAGCGATATAGGGGAAGGTAAGAGAGGTGCGCAAGGCACAGCGATATAGGGTATGCTATGGGAGGTGCGTGAATACACATCGATATAGGAGATGTTATGAGATGTGCATTAAAACGCAGTGATATTAGGGAAGATATAAGAGGTGCACAAAAACACAGCGATATAGAAGAAGTTATGAGAGGTGTGTGAAAACACAGCGATATAGGGGAAGGTATGAGAGGTGCACGAAAACACAGTGATATTGGGGAAGGAATGAGAGGTGCGCGAAAACAGGGTGATATAGGGGAAGGTATGAGAGGTGTGCGAAGACACAGCAATATAGGGGATGCTATGGGAGGTGCGTGAAAACACAGCGATATAGGGGAATGTATGAGAGGTGCACGTAAACAGCGATTTGGGGGAATGTATCAGAGCTGCACAAAAACATTGCAATATATGTTAAGCTATGAGAGGTGTACGTGTACAGAGCGATATAGCGGAAGGTGTGGGAGGTGCACGAAAACACAGCGATATAGGGGAAGGTATGGGAGGTGCTCGAAAACACAGCGATATAGAGGAAGGTATGGAAGGTGCGTGAAAACAGGGCGATATAGGGGAAGGTATGAAAGGTGCTCGAAAACACAGCGATATAGAGGATGCTATGCAACGTGCTCAAAAACACAGTGATATAGGGGAAGTAATGAGAGGAGTGAAAACATAGCGATATAGGGGGAGGTATGAGAGGTGTGCGAAGGAACAGCAATATAGGGGATGCTATGGGAGGTATGTGAAAACACAGTGATACAGGGGAAGACATGAGAGGTGTACGAAAACACAGCGATATAAGGGACGCTATTGGACGTGCGCGAAACACAGTGATATAGGGGAAGATATGAGAGCTGTGCGAGAACACGGCGATATAGAGGAAATTATGAGAGGTGCGCGAAAACACGGCGATACAGGGGAACGTATCAGAGGTGCGAGAACACAGAGCGATATAGGGGAAGTAATGAAAGGAGCGGAAACACAGCAATATAGGTGAAGACATGAGAGGTGCATGAAAACACAGCGATATAGGGGGAGGTATGAAAGGTGCATGAAAACAGAGCGATATAGGGGAAGGTATGGGAGGTGCGCAAAGGAACAGCGATATAGGGGATGTTAAGAGATGTGCATGAAAACACGGCGATATTGGGGAAGCCATGAGAGGGGTGCAAAAACACAGCGATATAGGAGAAGTTATGAGAGGTGCGTGAAAACACTGCCCTATAGGGGGAGGTATGAGAGGTGAGCAATAACACAGCGATAAAGGTGAAGCTATGGGATGTGTGCGAAAAAACAGCGATATAGGGGAAGGTATGAGAGGTGTGCGAAAACAGCAATGTAGGCGAAGCTATGGGAGGTGCGCGAAAACTCAGCAATATAGGGGACAGTATGAGATGTGTATGAATACACGGCGATATTGGGGAAGCTCTGAGAGGTGCGCGAAAACACAGCGCTATAGGGGAAGGTATGAGAGGTGCACGAAAACACAGCGATATCGGAGAAGCTATGGGAGGTGCACGAAAAACGGGCGATATAGGGGAAGGTATGAGAGGTGCGCGAAGGCACAGCTATATAGGGGATGCTATGGGAGGTGCGCGAAAAAACAGTTATTAAGGGGAAGACATGAGAGGTGCACGAAAATAGAGCAATATAGTGGAAGCTCTGGGATGTGCGCGAAAACACGGCGATACAGGGGAATGTATCAGAGGTGCGAGAAAACACAGCGATATAGGGGACGCTATGGGAGGTGCGTGAAAGCACAGTGATATAGTGGAAGGTATGAACGGTGTGAGAGAACACAGCGATATAGGGGAATGTATCAGAGGTGCGAGAAAACACAGCGATATAGGGGAAGTAAAGATAGGAGCGAAAACATAGCGATATAGGTGAAGACATGCGAGGTGCGTGAAAACACAGCGATATAGGGGAATGTATGAGAGGTACACGAAAACACAGCGATATAGGGGAAGGTATGGGATGTGCGCAAAAATACAGCGATATAGGAGAAGTTAAGAGAGGTGCGCGAAAACAGGGCGATATAGGGGAAGGTATGAGAGGTGCACGAAGACACAGCAATATAGGGGATTCTATGGGAGGTGCGCGAAAACACAGTGATATAGGGGACGCTATGGGATGTTCATGAAAACACGGCGATATAGGGGAAATTATGAGAGGTGCGCGAAAACACGGCGATACAGGGGAATGTATCAGAGGTGCGAGAAAACACAGCGATATAAGGGAAGTAATGAGAGGAGCGATAACATAGCAATATAGGTAAAGACATGAGAGGTGCGCGAAAATACGGTGATATAGGGGAAGCTATGAGAGGTGAGCAAAAACATGGCGACATAGGGGAAGGAATGGGAGGTGTGCAAAAACAGGGCGATAAAGGGGAAGGTATGAGAGGTCCGTGAAGGCACAGCGATATAGGGGATTCTATGGGAGGTGCGCGAATACACAGCGATATAGAGGACGTTATGAGATGTGCATAAAAACACGGCGATATAGGGGAATGTATGAGAGGTGCCCGAAAACACAGCGATATAGGGGACGCTATGGGAAGTGCGCGAAAACACAGTGATATAGGGGAAGTAATGAGAGGAGCGAAAACATAGCCATGTCAGCGAAGCTATGGGAGATGCGTGAAAATACAGTGATATTGGGAAAGGTATGGGAGGTGAGAGAAAACAGGGCGATATAGAGGAAGGTATGATAGGTACGCGAAGGCACAGTTATATAGGGGATGCTATGGGAGGTGCGCGAATACACAGCGATATAGGGGACGTTATGAGATGTGCATGAAAACACGGCAATATAGGGGAAGGTATGAGAGGTGCGCAAAAATACAGCGATATAGCAGAATTTATGAGAGGTGCATGAAAACACAGCGATATAGGGGAAGGTATGAGAGGTGCACGAAAACACAGCAATATAGGGGGATGTATGGGAGGTGCGCGAACTCAGGGCGATATAGGGGATAGTATGAGAGGTGCGCGAAAACACAGCGATATAGGGGACGGTATGAGATGTGCATGAATACACGACGATAGTCGGGAAACCATGAGAGGTGTGTGAAAACACAGCGATATAGGGGAAGTTATGAGAGTTGCTTGAAAACACAGCGATATAGTGGAAGGTATGAGAGGTGCGCGAAAGCAGGGCGATATAGGGGAATTTATCAGAGGTGTGGGAAAACACAGCAATATAAGGGACGTTATGAGATGTGCATGATAACACGGCGATATAGGGGAAAGTATGAGAGATGCGCGAAGGCACAGCGATATAGGGGATGCTATGGGAGGTGCGCGAATACACAGCGATATAGGGGACGTTATGAGATGTGCATAAAAACACAGCGATATAGGGGAAGTTATGAGAGGTGCGCAAAAATACTGCAATATAGGAGAAGTTATGAGAGGTGCATGAAAACACAGCGATATAGGGGGAGGTATGAGAGGTGCACAAAAACACAGCGATATAGGGGAAGGTATGGGAGTTGCGCGAAAACAGTGCGATATAGGGGAAGGTATGATAGGTGTGCGAAGGCACTGCAATATAGGGGATGCAATGGGAGGTGCGCGAAAACACAGTTACATAGGGGAAGACATGAGAAGTGCGCGAAAACAGGGCAATATAGTGGAAGCTATGGGATGTGCGCGAAAACAGGGCGATATAGGGGAAGGTATGAGAGGTGTGCGAGAACACGGCGATATAGAGGAAATTATGAGAGGTGCGCGAAAACACGGCGATACAGGATAATGTATCAGAGGTGCGAGAAAACACATCGTTATAGGGGAAGTAATGAGAGGAGCGAAAACATAGCGATATAGGTGAAGACATGATAGGTGCGCGAAAACACGGCGATATATGGGAAGCTATGAGAGTTGAGCAATAACACAGCCATAAAGGTGAAGCTATGGGATGTGCGCGAAAAGACAGCGATATAGGGGAAGGTATGAGAGGTGCGCGAAACCAGCGATATAGTGGAAGTTATGAGAGGCGCGTGAAAACACAGCGATATAGGGGACGGTATGAGAGGTGCCCGAAAACACAGCGATATAGGCGACGCTATGAGAGGTGTGCGAGAACACGGCGATATAGGGGAAATTATGAGGTGCGCGAAAACACGGCGATACAGGGGAATGTATCAGAGGTGCGAGAAAACACACCGATTTAGGGGAAGTTATGAGAGTAGCGAAAGCACAGCGATGTAGGGGGAAGGTATGAGAGGTGCCTCGCCTCCCGCCTCGAGCCTCTTGCCATACCTTGCCTCTCGTTTCCCGGCCGCTTCGGATTGTGTGTTTAAGTTTGAATCCCCAAATCAGTGGGCACCCTCATGTGCGAGAACGCAGCACTAAATCAGTGCGCACCCCCAAATCATGTTCACCCCAAAACTCCATGCGCACGCATATTCACAACCACTTCCCTAATTCTCCGTTTTCCGCAATTTGGTGCGCACCCGAACCCCGTTGACACGCCCGCAGGCATAACAGATTTTTTTTCAGAGCAACAATCATTTCAATCCGTTCAGAAAATTGTTGCCTCAAACCCGTATTGAATCCAAACGCATATGCGATTATCTTCGAGCATAAACCGTGTTAAACAGTTCAGGAAATGGCTGCCTCGACATTAAAAAACGCAGCATGAGGGTGCGCACTGATTTGGGGATTGAGGAGCTTTAGAGGTTTGTCATAAAATGCAGGGTGCACGCAGCTTCTGGTGGCTCATGTGGATTATTGAGATGCGCGCAGATTTAGTCGTTGTGTTGCAAGGAACGAGGTCCGGATATGGAGTCAGGAAGTAGACAAGGGTGTGACCGTTAAAGGCAAACAGGAAGGTGTTCATAGAAAATAGAAAATAGGTGCAGGAGTAGGCCATTCGGCCCTTCGAGCCTGCACCGCCATTTATTATGATCATGGCTGATCATCCAACTCAGAACCCCACCCCAGCCTTCCCTCCATACCCCCTAATCCCCGTAGCCACAAGGGCCATATCTAACTCCCTCTTAAATATAGCCAATAAACTGGCCTCAACTGTTTCCTGTGGCAGAGAATTCCACAGATTCACCACTCTCTGTGTGAAGAAGTTTTTCCTAATCTCGGTCCGAAAAGGCTTCCCCTCTATCCTCAAACTGTGGCCCCTCGTTCTGGACTTCCCCAACATCGGGAACAATCTTCCTGCATCTAGCCTGTCCAATCCCTTTAGGATCTTATACGTTTCAATCAGATCCCCCCTCAATCTTCTAAATTCCAATGAGTACAAGCCCAGTTCATCCAGTCTTTCTTCATATGAAAGTCCTGCCATCCCAGAAATCAATCTGGTGAACCTTCTTTGTACTCCCTCTATGGCAAGGATGTCTTTCCTCAGATTAGGGGACCAAAACTGCACACAATACTCCAGGTGTGGTCTCACCAAGGCCTTGTACTACTGCAGTAGTACCTCCCTGCTCCTGTACTCGAATCCTCTCGCTATAAATGCCAGCATACCATTCGCCTCTTTAGCAACCTCCAATTTAAAAACACAATATGAACAAATCTGAAAATCATAAAGGGCCTATAATCCCTACAAATGAAACAAACTTCAGATTCGTCACTATTGAAAATCCACAGACACACCCAAATCCGGGAACACCACCAAACCCTCTCACACCCACATTAGAGTATGCCAAAGAAAAAATCATTTCAAAACCTTCAAAAGATATTTGTCTGCATAAGTTTAAAGTGGTGAGGTGAGGTATGGCTAGAGGCGAGAGACTAGTGGTGAGTATTGGCTAAAGGCTAGAGGCGAGGCTTGCCTAGAGGCTAGAGGCTAGAGGCTAGGGTCGAGGCTTGGCTAGAGACTAGAAGTGAGGCTTGCCTAGAGGCTAGGGACTACATGCGAGTCCTGGCTGAAGGCTAGATGCTAGAGGCGAGGCGCCTCTCATAACTTCCCATAATTCACTGTGTTTTCACCAGCCTCTCATACCTTCCCCTATATCGCTGTGTTTTCCCGCACATCTCATAACCTCTATATAGCCGTGTTTTCACGCACCTCCCATCGCTTCCCCTATATCGCTGTGTTTCTCTCACCTCTCATGCCTTCCCCTATATCGCTCTGTTTTTGTGCACCTCCCATAACTTCCCATATATCGCTGTGTTTTCACGCATCTCTCGTACCTTCCACTATATCGATGTGGTTTCATGCACCTCTCGTACCATCCCCAATTTCGCTGTGTTTTGGCACACCTCCAATAACTTTCCGAATATCGCTGTGTTTTTGCTCACCTCTCGCAGTTTCCACATATCTATGCATTTTCGCACACCTCTCATACCTTCCCCTATATCGCCATATTTTCGCAGCCCTCTCATAACTTCCCCTATATTGCTGTCTTTTAGCGCACCACTCATACCTCCCCCTATACAACTGTGTTTTCACGCATCTCCCATAGCTTCCCCTATGTCGCTCTGATTTCTCATCAATTCCCCTGTATCGCTCTGCTTTCATGCACTTCCCGTAGTTTCCATATATCGCAGTCTTTTTGCACACCTCTCATAGCTTCCCCTATATCATTGCCTTTTTGCGCACTTCGCATAGCTTCCCCTACATCGCTGTGTTTTTGTGCACATCTCATAGGTTCCCCTATATCTCTGTGTTTTTGCGCACCTCTCATACCTTCCACTATATTGCTGTGTTTTCACGCACCTCTCGTAGCTTCCCCTATATCAATGTGTTTTCACGCACCTCTCATACCATCCCCAGTATCGCTGCGTTTTCATGCACATCCCACATCTTCCCCTACATCGCTGTGTGTTTGCGCACATCTCATACCTTCCCCTATATCACCGTGTTTTCACACACCTCCCATAGCTTCCCATATATCACAGTGTTTTAGCGCACCTCTCATAGCTTCCCCCAAATCGCTATGTTTTCGCGCACCTCTCATAACTTCCCCTGTATCGCCGTGCTTTTGCGCATCTCTCATATATTCTCCTACATCATCGTGTTTTTGCTCCTCTTCTACATTCAATGATATTGCTGTGTTTTTGCGCATGTCCCATAACATCACGTATATCACCATGTTTTCGCGCACCTCCAATAGCTTCCACTATATCACTGTGTTTTCGCGCACCTTTCATACCTTCCCCTGTATCGCTCTGTTTTCGCGCACCTCCCATAGATTTCCCTATATCACTGGGTTTTTACGCACCTCTCATACTTTCCCCTATATCGCTGTGTTTTCGCTCACATCTCATACCTTCCCCTGTATCCCCGTGTTTTCGTGCACCTCCCACACCTTCCCTTATATCGCTGTGCTCTCGTACACCTCTCATAGCTTAACATACATTGCAATGCTTGTGTGCACCTCTCATAGATTCCCCCAAATCGCTGTGTTTACACGCACCTCTCATAGCTTCCCCTATATCGCTGTGTTTTCGCGCACCTCACATACCTTCCCCTATATTGCTGTGTTTTTGCTCACCTCTCACAGCTTTGCCTATATTGCCATGTTCTCGTGCATCACTCATACCTTCCCCTATTTAGCTATGTTTTCGCTAAACTCTCATACCTTCCCCTATAGCGTCGTGTTTTCACGCACCTCTCATAGCTTCAGGTATATCGTCATGTTTTCGTGCACCTCCCATAGATTCCACTATGTCGCTGTGTTTTTGCGCACCTCTCATACCTTCCCCTATATCGTTGCGTTTTCCTGCACCTCCCATAGCTTCCCCAATATCATTGTGTTTTCACACACTTCTCATACCTTCCCCTATATTGCTGTGTTTTCATGCACCTCCCATACCTTCCCCTGCATCGCTCTGTTTTCGCGCACCTCCCATGCCTTCCCCTATATAGCTGTGTTTCTGCGCACCTCTAATACCTTCTCTTATATCGGTGTGTTTTCGCTCACCTCTCATATCTTACCCTGTTTCGCTGTGTTTTCGTGCACTTCCCACACCTTCCCCTATATCGCTGTGTTCTCGTACACCTCTCATAGCTTAAGATATATTGCAATGTTTGTGTGCACCTCTCATGGATTCCCCCAAATCGCTGTGTTTTCGCGCACCTCGCACACCTTCCCCTATATTGCTGTGTTTTTACTCACCTCTCATAGCTTTGTCTATATGGCCATGTTTTCGCGCATCACTCATACCTTCCCCTATTTAGCTGAGTTTTCGCTAATCTCTCATACCTTCCCCTATATCATAGTGTTTTCACGCACCTCTCATAGCTTCACGTATATCGCCGTGTTTTCATGCACCTCCCATACCTTCCCCTATATCGCTATGTTTTCTCGCACCCCTCATACCTTCCCCTATATCGCTCTGTCATTGCACACCTCCCATCGCTTCCAATATATCGCTGCGTTTTCACGCGCCTCCTATAGATTCCTCTATATGACTGTGTTTTCACGCACTTCTGATACCTTCCCCTATATCGCTGTGTTTTCGTGCAGCTCCCATAGCTTCATGTATATTGCCGTGTTTTCGTGCACCTCCCATAGCTTCCCCAATATCATTGTGTTTTCGCACACCTCTCATACCTTCCTCTATATCGACGTGTTTTCACGCACCTCTGGTACCTTCACGTATATCGCCGTGTTTTCGTGCACCACCCATACCTTCCCCTATATCGCTGTGGATTCGCGCACCTCCCATAGATTCCCCCATATCGCTGTGTTTTTGCGCAACTCTCATACTGTCCCCTATATCGCTGTGTTTTCCCGTACCTGTCATTCCTTCCCCTTTTTCACTGTGTTATCGCGCACCTCTCATAGCTTCCCATCTACACTGTGTTCTCGCGCACCTCTCATAGCTTCCTCAAATTGCTCTGTTTTTGTGCACCTCTCATAACATCCAATGTATCACCATGTTTTCGCACACCTCTCATACCTTCCCCTATATCGCTGTGGTTTTGCGCACCTCTCATAGCTTCCCCTATATCGCTGTGTTTGTGCGCACCTCTCATAGCTTCCCCTATATTGCTGTGTTTTTGCTCACCTCTCATAGCATTGCCTATATCTCCATGTTCTCGTGCATCACTCATACCTTCCCCTATTTAGCTGAGTTTTCGCTAATCTCTCATACCTTCCCCTATATCGCTGTGTTTTCACACACCTCGCATACCTTCCCCTATATTGCTGTTTTTGCTCACCTCTCATAGCATTGACTATATCGCCAGGTACTCGCGCATCACTCATACCTTCCCGTATTTAGCTAAGTTTTCGGTAATCTATCATACCTTCCCCTATATCGTTGTGTTTTCACGCACCTCTCATAGCTTCACGTATATCGCCGTGTTTTCGTGCACCTCCCATAACTTCCCTTATATCGCTATGTATTCTCGCACCCCTCATACCTTCTCCTATATCACTCTGTCATTGCGCTCCTCCCATCGCTTCCAATATATCGCTGCATTTTCGCGCACCTCCTATAGATTCCTCTATATGACTGTGTTTTTGCACACCTCTCATACCTTCCCCTATATCGCCGTATTTCCGTGCACCACCCATACCTTCCCCTATATCGCTGTGGTTTTGCGCACTGCACATAGCTTCCCTTATATCGCTGTGTTTTCACGCACATCCCATAGATTCCCTTATATCGTTGTTTTTTTGCACACCTCTCATACCCTCCCCTATATCGCACTGTTTTCACGCAGCTCCGATAGCTTCCCCTATATCGCTGTGTTTTCGCACACCTCTCATACCTTCCCTATATTGCTGTGTTTTCGCTCAGCTCTTATAGCTTCCACTACTTCGCCGTGTTTTCGTGCACCTCTCATACCTTCCCCTATATCGACGTGTTTTCACGCACCTCTGATACCTGCACGTATGTCGCCGTCTTTTCGCGCACCTCCCATACCTTACCCTATATTGCTGTGTTGTCGCGTACCTCCCATAGCTTCCACTATATCGCTGTTTTCGCACACATCTAATAAATTCCCCAACATAGCTGTTTTTTCGCGTACCTCTAATACCTTCTCCTATATCGCAATGTTTTCACACATCTCCCATAGCTTCCCTGATATCGCTATGTTTTCTCCAACCTTTTATACCTTCCCCTATATCGCTCTGTTATTGCGCGCCGCCCATAGATTCCCCTATATCACTGTGTTTTCGCGCACCTCTAATACCTACCCCTATAACGCCCTGCTTTCACGCACCTCCCATACCTTCCCCTACATCGTTGTGTTTTCGCTCACCTCTTATACCTTTCCCTGTATCGCCGTGTTTTCATGCACCTCCCACACCTTCCCCTATAATCACTATGTTCTCGTACACCTCTCATAGCTTAACATATATTGCAATGTTTGTGTGCACCTCTCATAGATTCCCCCAAATCACTGTGTTTACGTGCACCTCTCATAGCTTCCCCTATCTCACTGTGTTTTCGCACACCTCTCACACCTTCCCCTATATCGTTTTGTTCTCGTACACCTCTCATAGCTTAACATATATTGCAATGTTTTTGTGCACCTCTCATAGATTCCCCCAAATCGCTGTTTATGCACATCTCTCATAGCTTCCCCTATATCGCCGTGTTTTCGCGCACCTCGCATATCTTTCCCTATATCACTGTGTTTTTTGCTCACCTCTCATAGATTCCCCTATATCGCCATGTTTTCTTGCACCTCTCATAATTCCACTATATCAATGTGTTTTCACTCACCTCTGATACCTTCACGTATATCACTGTTTTCATGCACCTCCCAGCCCTTCCCCTATATCACTGTGTTTTTGTGCACCTCCCATAGATTCCCCTTATCGCTGTGTTTTTTTTGCACCTCTAATACCTTCCCCTATAACGCCCCGGTTTTCACGCACCTCCCATACCTTCCCCTATATCGCTGTGTTTTTGCATACCTCTCATACCTTCCCCTATATCGCTGTGTTTTCGTGCACCTCCCATAGATTCCCCTTATCGCTGTGTTTTTGTGCACCTCAAATACCTTCCCCTATAACGCCTGTTTTCACGCACCTCCCATACCTTCCCCTATATCTCTGTGTTTTTGCGTACCTCTCATAACTTCCACAACATTGCCGTGTTTTTGTGCACCTCCCACACCTTCCCCTATATCGCTGTTTTCTTGTACACCTCTCATAGCTTAACATATATTGCAATGTTTGTGTGCACCTCTCATAGATTCCCCCAAATCACTGAGTTTACGCGCACCTCTCATAGCTTCCCCTATATCGCTGTGTTTGTGCGCACCTCTCATAGCTTCCCCTATATTGCTGTGTTTTTGCTCACCTCTCATAGCATTGCCTATATCTCCATGTTCTCGTGCATCACTCATACCTTCCCCTATTTAGCTGAGTTTTCGCTAATCTCTCATACCTTCCCCTATATCGCTGTGTTTTCACACACCTGGCATACCTTCCCCTATTATTGCTGTTTTTGCTCACCTCTCATAGCATTGACTATATCGCCAGGTACTCGCGCATCACTCATACCTTCCCGTATTTAGCTAAGTTTTTCGGTAATCTATCATACCTTCCCCTATATCGTCGTGTTTTCAGCACCTCTCATAGCTTCACGTATATCGCCGTGTTTTCGTGCACCTCCCATAACTTCCCTTATATCGCTATGTATTCTCGCACCCCTCATACCTTCTCCTATATCACTCTGTTCATTGCGCTCCTCCCATCGCTTCCAATATATCGCTGCATTTTCGCGCACCTCCTATAGATTCCTCTATATGACTGTGTTTTTGCACACCTCTCATACCTTCCCCTATATCGCCGTATTTCCGTGCACCACCCATACCTTCCCCTATATCGCTGTGGTTTTGCGCACCTCTCATAGCTTCCCCTCTATCGCTGTGTTCTCGTGAACCTCTCATAGCTCTCCATATATTGCAATGTTTTTCGCTCACCTCTCATAGCTTCCCTCAAATTGCTCTGTTTTCGTGCACCTCTCATAACATCACATGCATCAACATGTTTTCGCGCCACCTCCCATAGCTTCCCCTATATCGCTGTGTTTTTGCTCACCTCTCACAGCTTTGCCTATATCGCCATGTTCTCGCGCATCACTCATACCTTCCCTATTTAGCTGAGTTTCGCTAATCTCTCATATCTTCCCCCTATACCGTCGTGTTTTCGCACACCTCTCATAGCTTTACGTATATCGCCGTGTTTTCGTGCACCTCCCATAGATTCCACTATGTCACTGTGTTTTTGCACACCTCTCATACCTTCCCCCTATATTGCTGTGTTTTCCCGCACCTCTCATACCTTACGCTATATTGTTGCGTTTTCCCGCACCTCCCATAGCTTCCCCAATATCATTGTGTTTTCGCACACCTCTCATACCTTCCTCTATATTGCTGAGTTTTCGCTCACTCTTATAGCTTCCCCTATATCGCCGTGTTTTCTTGCACCTCTCATAACTTCCCCTATATCGACGTGTTTTCACGCACCTCTTATACCTCCACGTATATCACCGTGTTTTCGCACACCTCCCATACCTTCCCCTATACTGCTGTGTTGTCACGTAACTCCCAAAGCTTCCACAATATCACTGTTTTCGCGCACCTCTCATAACATCACGTGCATCACCATGCTTTCGCGCACCTCTCATAGCTTCCCTATCTCACTGTGTTTTCGCGCACCTCTCATACCTTCCTCCATATCGCTGCGTTTTCGCGCACCTCCTATAGATTCCTGTATATGACTGTGTTTTTGCACACCTCTCATACCTTCCCCTATATCGCCGTGTTTCCGTGCACCACCCATACCTTCCCCTATATCGCTGTGGTTTTGTGCACCTCTCATAGCTTCCCCTATATCGCTGTGTTCTTGTACACCTCTCATAGCTTAACATATATTGCAATGTTTGTGTGCACCTGTCATAGATTCCCCCAAATCACTGAGTTTACGCGCACCTCTCATAGCTTCCCCTATATCGCTGTGTTTGTGCGCACCTCTCATAGCTTCCCCTATATTGCTGTGTTTTTGCTCACCTCTCATAGCATTGCCTATATCTCCATGTTCTCGTGCATCACTCATACCTTCCCCTATTTAGCTGAGTTTTCGCTAATCTCTCATACCTTCCCCTATATCGCTGTGTTTTCACACACCTCGCATACCTTCCCCTATATTGCTGTTTTTGCTCACCTCTCATAGCATTGACTATATCGCCAGGTACTCGCGCATCACTCATACCTTCCCGTATTTAGCTAAGTTTTCGGTAATCTATCATACCTTCCCCTATATCGTTGTGTTTTCACGCACCTCTCATAGCTTCACGTATATCGCCGTGTTTTCGTGCACCTCCCATAACTTCCCTTATATCGCTATGTATTCTCGCACCCCTCATACCTTCTCCTATATCACTCTGTCATTGCGCTCCTCCCATCGCTTCCAATATATCGCTGCATTTTCGCGCACCTCCTATAGATTCCTCTATATGACTGTGTTTTTGCACACCTCTCATACCTTCCCCTATATCGCCGTATTTCCGTGCACCACCCATACCTTCCCCTATATCGCTGTGGTTTTGCGCACCTCTCATAGCTTCCCCTCTATCGCTGTGTTCTCGTGAACCTCTCATAGCTCTCCATATATTGCAATGTTTTCGCTCACCTCTCATAGCTTCCCTCAAATTGCTCTGTTTTCGTGCACCTCTCATAACATCACATGCATCAACATGTTTTCGCGCACCTCCCATAGCTTCCCCTATATCGCTGTGTTTTTGCTCACCTCTCACAGCTTTGCCTATATCGCCATGTTCTCGCGCATCACTCATACCTTCCCCTATTTAGCTGAGGTTTCGCTAATCTCTCATATCTTCCCCTATACCGTCGTGTTTTCGCACACCTCTCATAGCTTTACGTATATCGCCGTGTTTTCGTGCACCTCCCATAGATTCCACTATGTCACTGTGTTTTTGCACACCTCTCATACCTTCCCCTATATTGCTGTGTTTTCCCGCACCTCTCATACCTTACGCTATATTGTTGCGTTTTCCCGCACCTCCCATAGCTTCCCCAATATCATTGTGTTTTCGCACACCTCTCATACCTTCCTCTATATTGCTGAGTTTTCGCTCACCTCTTATAGCTTCCCCTATATCGCCGTGTTTTCTTGCACCTCTCATAACTTCCCCTATATCGACGTGTTTTCACGCACCTCTTATACCTCCACGTATATCACCGTGTTTTCGCACACCTCCCATACCTTCCCCTATACTGCTGTGTTGTCACGTAACTCCCAAAGCTTCCACAATATCACTGTTTTCGCGCACCTCTCATAACATCACGTGCATCACCATGCTTTCGCGCACCTCTCATAGCTTCCCCTATCTCACTGTGTTTTCGCGCACCTCTCATACCTTCCTCCATATCGCTGCGTTTTCGCGCACCTCCTATAGATTCCTGTATATGACTGTGTTTTTGCACACCTCTCATACCTTCCCCTATATCGCCGTGTTTCCGTGCACCACCCATACCTTCCCCTATATCGCTGTGGTTTTGTGCACCTCTCATAGCTTCCCCTCTATCGCTGTGTTCTCGTGAACCTCTCATAACTCTCCATATATTGCTCTGTTTTCGTGCACCTCTCATAACATCACATGCATCAACATGTTTTCACGCACCTCCCATAGCTTCCCCTATCTCACTGTGTTTTCGCGCACCTCTCATACCTTCCCCTATATTACCCTGCTCTCGTGCATCTCCCAGCCCTTCCCCTACATCGCTGTGTTTTCGTGCAGCTCCCATAGATTCCCCAATCGCTGTGTTTTTGCGCACCTCTAATACCTTCCCCTATAACGCCCTGTTTTCACGCACCTCCCATACCTTCCCCTATATCGTTGTGTTTTTGCGCACCTCTCATACCTTCCATTATATCACTGTGATTTTGCACACCGCCCATAGCTTCCCCTATATCGCTGTGTTTTCGCTCACCTCTCATATCTTCCCCTGTATCGCCGTGTTTTCGTGCACCTCCCACACCTTCCCCTATATCGTTTTGTTCTCGTACACCTCTCATAGCTTAACATATATTGCAATGTTTTTGTGCACCTCTCATAGATTCCCCCAAATCGCTGTGTTTACGCGCATCTCTCATAACTTCCCCTATATCGCCGTGTTTTCACGCACCTCGCATATCTTTCCCTATATCACTGTGTTTTTGCTCACCTCTCATAGCTTTGTCTATATCGCCGTGTTCTCGCGCATCACTCATACCTTCCCCTTTTTAGCTGAGTTTTCGCTAATCTCTCATACCTTCCCCTATATCGACGTGTTTTCACGCACCACTCATAGCTTCACGTATATCGCTGTGTTTCCGTGCACCTCCCATAGCTTCCCCTATATTGCTGTGTTTTCGCGCACCTCTCATAACATCACGTATATCACCATGTTTTCGCGCACCTCCCATAGCTTCCGCTATATCGCTGTGTTTACACGCACGTCTCATAGCTTCCCAAATATCGCCGTATTATCGCGCACCTCGCATACCTTCCCCTATATGCTGTGTTTTTCATTCACCTCTCATAGCATTGCCTATATCGCCATGTTCTCACGCATCACTCATATTTTCCCCTTTTTAGCTGAGTTTTCGCTAATCTCTCATAGCTTCCTATATATCGACGTGTTTTCACACACCTCTCATAGCTTCATGTATATTGCCGTGTTTTCGTGCACCTCCCATAGATTCCCCTATGTTGCTGTGTTTTCGCGCACCTCTCTCACCTTACTCTATATTGTTGCATTTTCCCGCACCTCTCATAGCTTCCCCTCTATCACTGTGTTCTCGTGCACCTCTCATAGCTTTCCATATATTGCAATGTTGTTTCTCACCTCTCATAGCTTCCCTCAAATTGCTCTGTTTTCGCGCACCTCTCATAACATCACGTATATCACCATGTTTTCGCGCACCTCCCATAGCTTCCCCTATATCACTGAGTTTTCATGCACCTCTCATACCTCACCCTGTAACGCCGTGTTTTCATGCACCTCCCATACCTTCCCCTGTATCGCTCTGATTTCGCGCACCTCCCATAGATTCCCCTATATAGCTGTGTTTTTGCGCACCTCTAATACCTACCACAATAACGCCCTGTTTTCACGCACCTCCCATACCTTCCCCTATAGCACTGTGTTTTTGTGCACCTCTCATACCTTCCCCTATATCGCTGTGTTTTTGCTCACCTCTCATACCTTCCCCTGTATCGCCGTGTTTTCATGCACCTCCCATAGCTTCACGTATATCGCCGTGTTTTCGTGCACCTCCCATAGATTCCACTATGTCGCTGTGTTTTTGCACACCTCTCATACCTTCCCCTATATTGCTGTGTTTTCCTGCACCTCTCATACCTTACGCTATATCGCTGTGTTTTTGCTCACCTCTCATACCTTCCCCTGTATCGCCGTGTTTTCATGCACCTCCCATAGATTCCCCTATATCGCTATGTTCTCATACACCTCTCATAGCTTAACATATATTGCAATGTTTGTGTGCACCTCTCATAGATTCCCCCAAATCGCTGTGTTTATGCGCATCTCTCATAGCTTCCCCTAATATTGCTGTGTTTTTGCTCACCTCTCACAGCTTTGCCTATATCGCCATGTTCTCGCGCATCACTCATACCTTCCCCTATTTAGCTGAGGTTTCGCTAATCTCTCATATCTTCCCCTATACCGTCGTGTTTTCGCACACCTCTCATAGCTTTACGTATATCGCCGTGTTTTCGTGCACCTCCCATAGATTCCACTATGTCGCTGTGTTTTTGCACACCTTTCATACCTTCCCCTATATTGCTGTGTTTTCCCGCACCTCTCATACCTTACGCTATATTGTTGCGTTTTCCCGCACCTCCCATAGCTTCCCCAATATCATTGTGTTTTCGCACACCTCTCATACCTTCCTCTATATTGCTGAGTTTTCGCTCGCCTCTTATAGCTTCCCCTATATCGCCGTGTTTTCTTGCACCTCTCATACCTTCCCCTATATCGACGTGTTTTCACGCACCTCTTATACCTCCACGTATATCACCGTGTTTTCGCACACCTCCCATACCTTCCCCTATACTGCTGTGTTGTCACGTAACTCCCAAAGCTTCCGCAATATCACTGTTTTCGCGCACCCCTCATAACATCACATGCATCACCATGCTTTCTCGCACCTCTCATAGCTTCCCCTATCTCACTGTGCTTTCTCGCACCTCTCATACCTTCCTCCATATCGCTGTGTTTTTGTGCACCTTCCATAGATTCCTCTAATCGCTGTGTTTTTGCACACCTCTAATATCTTCCCCTATAACGCCCATTGTTCACGCACCTCCCATACCTTCCCCTATATCGCTGTGTTTTTGCTCACCTCTCATCTTCCCCTGTATCGCAGTGTTTTCATGCACCTCCCACACCTTCCCTTATATCTTTTTGTTCTCGTACACCTCTCATAGCTTAACATATATTACAATGTTTTTGTGCACCTCTCATAGGTTCCCCCAAATCGCTGTGTTTACGCGCACCTCTCATAGCTTCCCCTATATTGCCGTGTTTTCGCGCACCTCGCATATCTTTCCCTATATAACTGTGTTTTTGCTCACCTCTCATAGCTTTGTCTATATCGCCGTGTTCTCGCGCATCACTCATACCTTCCCCTTTTTAGCTGAGTTTTCGCTAATCTCTCATACCTTCCCCTATATCGACGTGTTTTCACGCACCTCTCATAGCTTCACGTATATCGTCGTGTTTCCGTGCACCTCCCATAGCTTCCCCTATATTGCTGTGTTTTCGTGCACCTCTCATAACATCACGTATATCACCATGTTTTCGCGCACCTCCCATACCTTCCGCTATATCACTGTGTTTACACGCACGTCTCATAGCTTCCCCTATATCGCCGTATTATCGCGCACTTCGCATAACTTCCCCTATATTGCTGTGTTTTTCGTTCACCTCTCATAGCATTGCCTATATCGCCATGTTCTCACGCATCTCTCATATCTTCCCCTTTTTAGCTGAGTTTTCGCTAATCTCTCATAGCTTCCTATATATCGATGTGTTTTCACACACCTCTCATAGCTTCATGTATATAGCCGTGTTTTCGTGCACCTCCCATAGCACCTTCCACAATATCACTGTTTGCCTATATTAGGAAAGGGAAAAAAGATTATGAGAGAAAACCGGCAGGGAACATAAAAACTGACTGTAAAAGATTTTATAGATATGTAAAAAGGAAAAGACTGGTAAAGACAAATATAGGTCCCCTGCAGACAGAAACAGGTGAATTGATTATGGGGAGCAAGGACATGGCAGTCCAATTGAATAATTACTTTGGTTCTGTCTTCACTAAGGAGGACATAAATAATCTTCCAGAAATAGTAGGGGACAGAGGGTCCAGTGAGATGGAGGAACTGAGCGAAATACTTGTTAGTAGGGAAGTGGTGTTAGGTAAATTGAAGGGATTGAAGGCAGATAAATCCCCAGGGCCAGATGGTCTGCACCCTAGAGTGCTTAAGGAAGTAGCCCAAGAAATAGTGGATGCATTAGTTATAAATTTTCAAAACTCGTTAGATTCTGGACTAGTTCCTGAGGATTGGAGGGTGGCTAATGTAACCCCACTTTTTAAAAAAGCAGGGAGAGAGAAACCAGGGAATTACAGACCGGTTAGCCTAACGTCGGTGGTGGGGAAACTGCTGGAGTCAGTTATCAAAGATGTGATAACAGCACATTTGGAAAGCGGTGCAATCATCGGGCAAAGTCAGCATGGATTTGTGAAAGGAAAATCATGTCTGACGAATCTCATAGAACTTTTTGAGAATGTAACTAGCAGAGTGGATAGGGGAGAACCAGTGGATGTGGTATATTTGGATTTTCAAAAGGCTTTTGACAAGGTTCCACACAGGAGATTAGTGTGCAAACTTAAAGCACACGGTATTGGGGGTAAGGTATTGATGTGGATGGAGAATTGGTTAGCAAACAGGAAGCAAAGAGTGGGAATAAATGGGACCTTTTCAGAATGGCAGGCGGTGACTAGTGGGGTACCGCAAGGCTCAGTGCTGGGACACCAGTTGTTTACAATATATATTAATGACTTGGATGAGGAAATTAAATGCAGCATCTCCAAGTTTGCGGATGACACGAAGCTGGGTGGCAGTGTTAGCTGTGAGGAGGATGCTAAGAGGATGCAGAGTGACTTGGATAGGTTGGGTGAGTGGGCAAATTCATGGCAGATGCAATTTAATGTGGATAAATGTGAAGTTATCCACTTTGGTGGCAAAAATAGGAAAACAGATTGTTATCTGAATGGTGGCCGATTAGGAAAAGGGGAGGTGCACCGAGACCTGGGTGTCATTATACACCAGTCATTGAAAGTGGGCATGCAGGTACAGCAGGTAGTGAAAAAGGTGAATGGTATGCTGGCATTTATAGCGAGAGGATTCGAGTACAGGAGCAGGGAGGTAATACTGCAGTTGTACAAGGCCTTGGTGAGACCACACCTGGAGTATTGTGTGCAGTTTTGGTCCCCTAATCTGAGGAAAGACATCCTTGCCATAGAGGGAGTACAAAGAAGGTTTACCAGATTGATTCCTGGGATGGCAGGACTTTCATATGAAGAAAGACTGGATGAAGTGGGCTTGTACTCGTTGGAATTTAGAAGATTGAAGGTGGATCTGATTGAAACGTATAAAATCCTAAAGGGATTGGACAGGCTAGATGCAGGAGGATTGTTCCCGATGTTGGGGAAGTCCAGAACAAGGGGTCACAGTTTGAGGATAAAGGGGAAGCCTTTTAGGACCGAGATTAGGAAAAACTTCTTCACACAGAGAGTGGTGAATCTGTGGAATTCTCTGCCACAGGAAACAGTTGAGGCCAGTTCATTGACTATATTTAAGAGGGAGTTAGATATGGCTCTTGTGGCTACGGGGATCAGGGGGTATGGAGGGAAGGCTGGGGCGGGGTTCTGAGTTGGATGATCAGCCAGGATCATAATAAATGGCAATGCAGGCTCGAAGGGCCGAATGGCCTGCTCCTGCACCTATTTTCTATGTTTCTATGTTTCTATATTGCCGTGTTCTCGTGCATCACTCATAACTTCCCCTTTTTAGCTGAGCTTTCCCTAATCTCTCATACCTTCCCCCATATCGACGTGTTTTCACGCACCTCTCATAGCTTCACGTATATAGCCGTGTTTTCGTGCACCTCCCATAGCTTCCCCTATATTGCTGTGTTTTCGCGCTCCTCTCATAACTTACCCTATATCGTTGCATTTTCCCGCACCCCTCATAGCTTCCCCTCTGTCACTGTGTTCTCATGCACCTCTCATAGCTCTCCATATATTGCAATGTTTTCGTTCACCTCTCTTAGCTTCCCTCAAATTGCTCTGTTTTCGTGCACCTCTGATAACATCACGTATATCACCATGCTTGCGCGCACCTCTCATACCTTCCCCTATATGGCCGTGTTTTCGTGCACCTCCCATAGATTCCCCTATATCACTGTGTTTTTGCGACCTCTAATAAGTTCCACTATAACGCCCTGTTTTCACGCACCTCTCATACATTCCCCTATATCGCTGTGATTTCACGCACCGCGCATAGCTTCCCCTATATCGCTGTGTTTTCGTGCACCTCCCATAGATTCCCCTAATCGCTGTGTTTTTGCGCACCTCTAATACCTTCCCCTATAAAGCCCTGTGTTCACGCACCTCCCATACCTTCCCCTGTATCTCTGTGATTTTGTGCACCTCTCATACCTTCCACTATATCGCTGTGATTTTGCGCACCGCTCATAGCTTCCCCTATATCGCTGTGTTTTCGCTCACCTCTTATATCTTCCCCTGTATCGCCATGTTTTCGTGCACCTCCCACACCTTCCCCTATATCTTTTTGTTCTCGTACACCTCTCATAGCTTAACATATATTGCAATGTTTTTGTGCACCTCTCATAGATTTCCCCAAATCGCTGTGTTTACGCACATCTCTCATAGCTTCCCCTATATCACCGTGATTTCGCGCACCTCGCATATCTTTCCCTATATCACTGTGTTTTTGCTCACCTCTCACAGCTTTGCCTATATCTCCATGTTCTCGCGCATCACTCATACCTTCCCCTATTTAGCTATGTTTTCGCTAATCTCTCAAACCTTCCCCTATATCGACGTGTTTTCATGCACCTCTCATAGCTTCACGTATATAGCCGTGTTTTCGTGCACCTCCCATTGCTTCCCCTATATTGCTGTGTTTTCTCGCACCTCTCATACCTTAACCTATATCGTTGCATTTTCCCGCACCTCTCATAGCTTCCCCTCTATCACTGTGTTCTCCTGCACCTCTCATAGCTTTCCATATATTGCAATGTTTTCGCACACCTCTCATATCATCACGTATATCACCATGTTTTTGCGCACCTCCCATAGCTTCCCCTATATCACTGTGTTTACATACACGTCTCATAGCTTGCCCTATATCGCCGTGTTTTCGCGCACCTCCCATACCTTCCCCTATATTGCTGTGTTGTCGCATAACTTCCATAGCTTCCGCTATATCACTGTTTTCGCGCAGCTCTCATAGCTTCCCGTACATCGATGTGTTTTCATATTCCTCTCGTACTTTCTCCTATATCACCCTGTTTTCACGCACCTCCCAAAGTTTCCCATATATCGCCGTGTTTTCCCGCACCTCTCACACCTTTCCCTTTTTCACTGTGTTATCGCGCACCTCTCATAGCTTCCCCTCTATCGCTATGTTCTCATGTACTTCTAATAGCTCTCCATATATTGCAATGTTTTCGCTCACCTCTCATAGCTTCCCTCAAATTGTTCTGTTTTCGCACACCTCCCGTACCTTCTCCTATATTGCTGTGTTGTCGCGTAACTTCCATAGCTTCCGCTATATCACTGTTTTCGCGCAGCTCTCATAACATCACGTGCATCACCATGTTTTCGTGCACCTCTCATAGCTTCCCCTATCTCAGTGTGTTTTCGCGCACTTCTCATACCTTCCCTCAAATTGCTCTGTTTTCATGCACCTCTCATAGATTCCCCTATATCGCTGTGTTTTTGCGCACCTCTATAAAGTTCCACTATAACGCCCTGTTTTCACGCACCTCTCATACCTTCCCCTATATCGCTGTGTTTTCATGCACGTCCCATAGACTCCCTTATATTGTTGTTTTTTTGCACACCTCTCATACCTTCCACTCTATCGCACTGTTTTCACGCAGCTCCCATAGCTTCCCCTATATCGCTGTGTTTTTGCACACCTCTCATACCTTCCCCTATTTTGCTGTGTTTTCACTCACCTCTTATAGCTTCCACTATATTGCCGTGTTTTCGTGCGCTTCTAATACCTTCCCCTATATCGACATGTTTTCACGCACCTCTGATACCTTCACGTATGTCACCGTGTTTTCGCGTACCTCCCATAACTTACCCTATATTGCTGTGTTTTCGCGTACCTCCCATAGCTTCCACTATATCGCTGTTTTCGCGTACCTCTCATAACTTCCCCAACATCGCTGTGTTTTCGCGTACCTCTAATGCCTTCTCCTATATCGCCGTGTTTTCACGCACCTCCCATAGCTTCCCCTATATCGTTGTGTTTTCTCCAACCTTTGATACCTTACCCTATATCGCTCTGTTTTGCGCACCTCCCATAGCTTCGCATATGTCGCTGCGTTTTCGCACACCTCCTATAGATTCCTCTATATCACTGTGTTTTGGCATACCTCTCATACCTCCCCCAATATCGTTGTGTTTTCACGCACCTTCCATACCTTCCCTGATATTCCTGTGTTGTCACGTACCTCCCATAGCTTCTGCTGTATCGCTGTTTTTGCACCCCTCTCATAGCTTCCCCAACATCGCTGTGTTTTCACGTATCTCTCATACCTTCTCCTATATCGCAATGTTTCACGCACCTCCCACAGCTTCCCGTATATCGCTGTGTTTTCTCACACGTCTGATACCGTCCCTTATATCTGTCTGTTGTCGTACACCTCCCATAGCTTCCCATATATCGCTGTGTTTTTGCGCACCTCTCATACCTTCCCGTACATTGCTGTGTTTTCCTGCTCCTCTCATACTTTCTCCTATATCGCTGTGTTTTCACGCACCAACCATAGTTTCCCCTACATCACTGTGTTTTCTCGCACCGCTCATTCCTTCCCCAATATCGCTCTGTTATCAAGCACCTCCCATTGCTTCCCATATATCGCTGTGTTTTCGCGCACCTCTCATAACTTCCCCTATATCGTTGTGTTTTCGCGCACCTCTCATACATTCCCTATATCACTGTGTTTTCATGCATCTTGCATACTTACCCGTATATCCCTACGTTTTCACGCTCCGCTTATTCCATCCTCTAATTTCTGAGTTTTCGTGCACCTCTCATCGCTTCCCCTATATCACTGCTGTTTTCGCTCACCTCTCACACCTTCCCCTTTATCGCCGTCTTTTCGTGCACCTCCCATACCTTCCCCTATATTGCTGTGTTCTCGTACACCTCTTATAGCTTAACATATATTGCAATGTTTTCGTGCACCTCTCATAGAATCCCCCAAATCACTGTGTTTACGCGCACCTCTCATGACTTCCCCTATATCGCTGTGTTTTCGTGCACCTCCCATAGAGTCCCCTATATCGCCGTGTTTTTGCTCACCTCTCACAGCTTTGCCTAAATCGCGCATCACTCCTACCTTCACCTTTTCATATACCGACGTGTTTTCACAAACCTCTCATACCTTCACGTATATCGCCGTGTTTTTGTGCACCTCCCATGACTTCCCCTATATCACTGTGTTTTCGTGCACCTCTCATACCTTCCCCATATTGCTGTGTTTTCGCTCACCACTTATCATATAGCTTCCCCTATAACGCCGTGTTTTCCTGCACTTCTCATACCTTCCCCTATATCGATGTGTTTTCACGCACCTCTGATACCTTCACGTATATTGCCGTGTTTTCGTGCACCATCCATACCTTACCCTATATTGCTGTGTTGTTGCATAACTCCAATAGCTTCCGTTATATCACGGTTTTCGCGCACCTCTCATGCCTTCCCGTACATCGATGTGTTTTCGTACTCCTCTCATACTTTCTCCTATATTGCCGTGTTTTCACGCACCTCCCATAGCTTCCCCAAAATCGCTGTGTTTTCTCGCACCCCTCATACCTTCCCCATGTCGCTCTGTTTTCGTGCACCTCCCATAGCTTCCCATATATCGCTGCGTTTTCGTGCACCTTCTATAGATTCCTCTATATCACTGTGTTTTCGCACACCTCTCATACCTCCCCCTATATCATTGTGTTTTCGCGCACCTCTCATACTTTCCCCTATATCGCCGTGTTTTCGTGCACCACCCATACCTTCCCCTATATCGCTGTGGTTTCGCGCACCTCCCATAGATTCCCCTATATCGCTGTGTTTTTGCACACCTCTCATACCGTCCCTGATATCGCCCTGTTTTCACGCACCTCCCATAGTTTCCCATATATCACAGTATTTTCCCGCACCTCTCATACCTTCCCCTTTTTCACTGTATTTTCGTGCACCTCTCATTGCTTCTCCTCTATCGCTGTGTTCTCGTGCACCTCTCATAGCTTTCCATATATTGCAATGTTTTCGTGCACCTCTCATAGCTTCCCTCAAATTGCTCTTTTTCGCAGACCTCTCATATAATCATCTATATCACCATGTTTTCGCGCACCTCCCATAGCTTCCCCTATATCACTGCTGTTTTCGCGCACCTCTCATACCTTCCTCTATATCGCCGTGTTTTCGTGCACCTCCCATACCTTCCCCTATATTGCTGTGTTTTTGTGCACCTCCCATAGAGTCCCCTATACCGCTGTGTTTTCGCACACCCCTCATACCTTCCCCTATATCGCTCTGTTATCGCGCACCTCCCATAGCTTCCCATATATCGTTGCTTATTTGCGCACCTCCTATAGATTCCTCTATATCACTGTGTTTTTGCGCACCTCTCATACCTTTCCCTATATCGCCGTGTTTTCATGCACCACCCATACTTTCTACTATATCGCTGTGATTTTGTACAACTCCCATAGATTCCCCTATGTCTCTGTGTTTTTGGGCACCTCGCATACCTTCCCCTATATCGACGTGTTTTCACGCAACTCTCATATCTTCTTGTATATCGCCGTGTTTTCGTGTACCTCTCATAGCTTTCCCTATATCACTATGATTTTGAACACCTTTCATACCTTCCCCTATATCGACGTGTTTTCGCAGACTTCTCATCCCTTCCCCGATATTGCTGTGTTTTAGCGCACTTCTGATACCTTCCCCGTATGACTGTGTTTTCACGCACCTCCATAACTTCCCTTATGTCTCTGTTCTCTTCTGCACCTCTCATCACTTCCCCTATTTAGCTCTGCTTTCGCACACCTCCCATAGCTTCCCGTACATTGCTGTGTTTTTGCTCACCATTCATACCTTCCCCCATATCGCACTGTTTTCAAGCACCTCCCATAGTTTCCCATATATCGCCATGTTTTCGCGCACCTCTCATACTTTCCCCTATATCGCTATGTAATCGCACACCACGCATAGCTTCCCATTTTTCGTCCTGCTTACGCGCACCTCTCACAGCTTCCTATATATTGCGATGTTTTCGCGCACCTCTCATAGCTTTCCCCAAATCGCTGTGTTTTCGCGTTCCTCTCATACCTTCCCCTATGTCGCTCTGTTTTCATGCACCTCCCATACCTTCCAATATATCGCTGGTTTTTCGCGCACCTCTCACACCTTCCACTATATCGCTTTTCCTTTTTTGCTGTGTTTTCGCTCACCTCTCATAGCTTCCCCTATACCACCTATTTTTCACGCACATCTAATTACTTCCCCTTTATCGCTGTGTTATCGAGCAGCTCACATAACTTCCCCTATATTGCTATGTTTTCAGGGACCTTCCATAGCTTCCCATTTTTCACCATATTTTTGCGCACCTCTCATAGCTTCCCATATATTGCGATGTCTTCACGGACCTCTCATAGATTCGCCAAAGTTGCCGTGCTTTTGCGCACCTCCCATAGCTTCCTCCATATTGCAGTGTTTTCTCACACACCTCATACATTCCCCTATATTGCTGTGTTTTCACTCACCTCTCATCCCAACCCCGATATCACTGTGATTTCGCGCTCCTTCCAAGGCTTCCTCTATATCCCTGTGCTTTCGCTCACCTCTCATAGCTTCCGCTATATCACCGAGTTTTCGCGCACCTCTCATATCTTGCCCTATGTCGCTGTGCTCTTGTGCACCTCTCTTCACTTCCCCTATATCGCCCTGTTTTCACGGACCTCCCATAGCTTCCCATTTTTCGCCGTGTTTTCGCGCACCTCTCATAGCTTTCCATGTATTGCCGTGTATTCGCACATATCGCATAGCTTCCCCTATATCGTTGTGTTCTCGCGTGCCTCCCATACCTTCCACTCTATCGCTGTATTTTCGTGCACCTCTCATAGCTTTCTATATATTGCAATTTTTTCGCGCACCTCTCATAGCTTCCCCCGAATCGCTGCGTTTTCGTACACCTCGCATAGCTTTCTATATATTGCAATTTTTCTGCGCACCTCTCATTGCTTCCCCTATATCGCCGTATTTTCACGCACCTCGCATAGTTTCTCGTATATCACCATGTTTTCGTACACCTCCCATACCTTCCCCTTTTTTGCTGTGTTATTGCACACTGCTCATAGCTTCCCCTCTATTGCTGTGCTCTCATGCACCTCTTATAGGTTTCTATATATTGCAATATTTTCGCGCACCTCTCATAGCTTCCCCAAAATCACTGTGTTTTCGCACACCTCTCATACCTTCCCTTTTTTAGCTGAGTTTTCGCTCATCTCTCATACATTCTGCTATATCGACGTGCATTAAAGCACCTCTCATACCTTCACGTATATCTCCCTGTTTTCGCGCACCTCCCATATCTTCCCCTATATCCCCTTATTCTGGCGAAACTTGCATAGCTTCTCCTACATCGCTATGTTTTCTCACACATCACATACCTTCCCCTATATCACAGAATTTTCACGCACTTCCCATACATTACCCTATATCGCTGTGATTTCCCGCACCTCCCAAGGCTTCCCCTATATCGCTGTGTTTTCGCTCACCTCTCATAGCTTCCTCTATATCACCGGATTTTCGCGCACGTCTGATATCTTGACCTATATCACTGTGTTATCAAGCAGCTGTCATAGCTTCCCCTATATTGCTCTGTTTTCACGCACCTCCCATAGCTTCCCCTATGTCACTGTGCTCTCGTGCACCTCTCACCACTTCCCCTATATCGCCCTGTTTTCACGGACCTCCCACAGCTTCCCATTTTTCGCTATGTTTTCGCGCACCTCTCATAGCTTCCCATATATTGTGATGTTTTCGCGCACTACTGATAGATTCCCCCAAATCGCTGTGTTTTTACGCACCTCTCATGCCTTCCCCGATATCACTGTGATTTCACATCCCAAGGCTTCCCCTATAGCGCTCTGTTTTCGCTCACCTCTCATACCTTCCGCTGTATCACCGTGTTTTCGCGCACATCTCATTACTTCCTCTATATCGCTGTGTTATCAAGCAGCTCACATAACTTACCCTGTATCGCCATGTTTTCAGGGACCTCCCATTTCTTCCCATTTTTCACCATGTTTTCGCGCACCTCTCATAGCTTCCCATATATTGTGATGTTTTCGCGGACCTCTCATAGATTCGCCAAAATCGCTGGGTTTTTGCGCACCTCTCATAGCTTCCCCAATATCGCCATGTTCTGGCGCACCTTGCATAGCTTCCCCTACGTCGCTGTGTTTTCGCGCAACTTTCATATCTTCTCCTACATCGCCGTGCGTTCATGCACCTCCCATAGCTTCCCCTATATTGCTGTGTTTTCTGACAGCTCTCATACGTTCCCCCTTCTCTCTCTGTTTTCGTGCACCTCCCATAGCTTCCCATATATCGCTGTGTTTTCGTGCACCTCTCATACCTTCTCATATATCGCTGTGTTTTCACACACCTCTCATAGCTTCCCCTATATTGCTGTGTTTTCTCACACCTCTCATACCTTCCCCTATATCGCTTTGTTTTTGTGCATCTCCCATAGTTTCCCATTTATCGTTGTGTTTTCACGCACCTCTCATAACTTCGCCTATATCGCTATACGGATGTGTTTTCGGGCACCTCTCATGTCTTCCCCGAAATCGCAGTGTTTTAGCGCACCTCTCATAGCTTCCCCTATATCGTTGTGTTATCGCACACCTCTCATACCTTCCCCTCTATCGCTGTGTTTTTGCGCACCTCTCATAGCTTTCCATATATTGCAATGTTTTCGCGCACCTCGCATAGCTTCACCTCCACCACTATGTTTTCCCACACCTCTCATACCTTCACCATATATAGCCGTGTCATAACGCACCTCCTATAGCTCCCCCTATATGGCTGTGTTTTCTCACACCACTCATACCTTCCCCTTTCTCGCTCTGTTTTCGTGCACCTCCTATAGCTTCCCATATATCGCTGTGTTTTCGAGCACCTCTCATACCTTCCACTATATCGCCATTTTCTCACGCACCTCTGATACCTTCCCCTTTTTAGCTGAGTTTTCGCTCATCTCTCATACCTTCCCCTATATCAACGTGTTTTCACGCACCTCTCATACCTTCACGTATATCGCCGTGTTTTCGCACACCTCCCATAGTTGCCCTGTGTCACAGTGTTTTCGCGCACCTCTCATAACTTCCCCTATATCGCCGTGTTTTCATGCACCTCCCATACATTCCCCTATATCACTGTGTTTTCTCACACATCTCATACCTTCCCCTATATCGCAGTATTTTCACGCACCTCCCATACATTCCCCTATATCGTCGTGTATTAGCGCACTTCTCATATCTTCCCCTATATCACTGAGTTGTCAAGCAGCTGTCATAGCTTCTCCTATATTGCTCTGTTTTCATGCACCTCTCATAGCTTCCCCAATGTCTCTGTGCTCTCGTGCACCTCTCATCACTTCCCGTATATCGCCCTGTTTTTTCGGACCTCCCATAGCTTCCCATTTTTCGCCTTGTTTTCGCGCACCTCTCATAGCTTCCCATATATTGCGATGTTTTCGCGCACCATTCATAGATTCCCCCAAACCGCTGTGTTTTTGCACACCTCTCATTGCTTCCCCTAAATCGCCGTGCTCTGGCGCTCCTCGCATAGCTTCCCCTACATCGCTGTGTTTTCGTGCACCTCTCATATCTTCTCCTATATACCTGGGCATCACGCACCTCTCATAGCTTCCCCTATATCACCGTGATTTCGCGCACCTCGCATGTCTTTCTCTATATCACTGTGTTTTTGCTCACCTCTCACAGCTTTGCCTATATCTCCATGTTCTCGCGCATCACTCATACCTTCCCCTATTTAGCTATGTTTTCGCTAATCTCTCAAACCTTCCCCTATATCGACGTGTTTTCATGCACCTCTCATAGCTTCACGTATATAGCCGTGTTTTCGTGCACCTCCCATTGCTTCCCCTATATTGCTGTGTTTTCTCACACCTCTCATACCTTAACCTATATCGTTGCATTTTCCCGCACCTCTCATAGCTTCCCCTCTATCACTGTGTTCTCCTGCACCTCTCATAGCTTTCCATATATTGCAATGTTTTCGCACACCTCTCATATCATCACGTATATCACCATGTTTTTGCGCACCTCCCATAGCTTCCCCTATATCACTGTGTTTACATACACGTCTCATAGCTTGCCCTATATCGCCGTGTTTTCGCGCACCTCCCATACCTTCCCCTATATTGCTGTGTTGTCGCATAACTTCCATAGCTTCCGCTATATCACTGTTTTCGCGCAGCTCTCATAGCTTCCCGTACATCGATGTGTTTTCATATTCCTCTCGTACTTTCTCCTATATCACCCTGTTTTCACGCACCTCCCAAAGTTTCCCATATATCGCCGTGTTTTCCCGCACCTCTCACACCTTTCCCTTTTTCACTGTGTTATCGCGCACCTCTCATAGCTTCCCCTCTATCGCTATGTTCTCATGTACTTCTAATAGCTCTCCATATATTGCAATGTTTTCGCTCACCTCTCATAGCTTCCCTCAAATTGTTCTGTTTTCGCACACCTCCCGTACCTTCTCCTATATTGCTGTGTTGTCGCGTAACTTCCATAGCTTCCGCTATATCACTGTTTTCGCGCAGCTCTCATAACATCACGTGCATCACCATGTTTTCATGCACCTCTCATAGCTTCCCCTATCTCAGTGTGTTTTCGCGCACTTCTCATACCTTCCCTCAAATTGCTCTGTTTTCATGCACCTCTCATAGATTCCCCTATATCGCTGTGTTTTTGCGCACCTCTATAAAGTTCCACTATAACGCCCTGTTTTCACGCACCTCTCATACCTTCCCCTATATCGCTGTGTTTTCACGCACGTCCCATAGATTCCTTTATATTGTTGTTTTTTTGCACACCTCTCATACCTTCCACTCTATCGCACTGTTTTCACGCAGCTCCCATAGCTTCCCCTATATCGCTGTGTTTTTGCACACCTCTCATACCTTCCCCTATTTTGCTGTGTTTTCACTCACCTCTTATAGCTTCCACTGTATTGCCGTGTTTTCGTGCGCTTCTAATACCTTCCCCTATATCGACATGTTTTCACGCACCTCTGATACCTTCACGTATGTCACCGTGTTTTCGCGTACCTCCCATAACTTACCCTATATTGCTGTGTTTTCGCGTACCTCCCATAGCTTCCCCAACATCGCTGTGTTTTCGCGTACCTCTAATGCCTTCTCCTATATCGCCGTGTTTTCACGCACCTCCCATAGCTTCCCCTATATCGTTGTGTTTTCTCCAACCTTTGATACCTTACCCTATATCGCTCTGTTTTGCGCACCTCCCATAGCTTCGCATATGTCGCTGCGTTTTCGCACACCTCCTATAGATTCCTCTATATCACTGTGTTTTGGCATACCTCTCATACCTCCCCCAATATCGTTGTGTTTTCGCGCACCTCTCATACCTTCCCCTATATCACCCTATTTTCGTGCACCACCCATACCTTCCCCTATATCGCTGTGGTTTCGCGCACCTCCCATAGATTACCCTATATCGCTGTGTTTTTGTGCACCTCTCATACCGTCCCCTTTTTCATTGTGTTATTGCACGCCTCTCATTGCTTCCCCTCTATCGCTGTGTTCTCGTGCACCTCTGATTGCTTTCCGTATATTGCAATGTTTTCACGCACCTCTCATAGCTTCCTTCAAATTGCTCTGTTTTCGCGCACCTCTCATAACATCACGTTTCTCACCATTTTTTCCCGCACCTCCCATACCTTGCCCTATATTGCTTTGCTTTTGTGCACATCCCATAGATTCCCCTATATCGCTGTGTTTTTGCGCACCTCTCATACCTTCCCCTATATTGCTGTGTTTTTGCTCACCTCTTATAGCTTCCCCTATATCGCCGTGTTATCGTGCGCCTCTCATACCTTCCTCTATATCGACGTGTTTTCGCACACCTCCCATACCTTCCCCTATATTGCTCTGTTGTCGCATACCTCCCATAACTTCCCCAACATCGCTGTGTTTTCGCGTACCTCTAATACCTTCTCCTATATCGCAATGTTTTCACACACCTCCCATAGGTTCCCCTATATCGCTGTGTTTTATCCCACCTTTGATACCGTCCCCTATGTCGCTCTGTTATCACTCACTTCCCATAGCTTCCCATATCGCTGCGTTTTTGCGCACCTCCTATAGATTCCTCTATATGACTGTGTTTTTGGGCACCTCTCATACCTTCCCCTATATCGTTGTGTTTTCGCGCACCTCATATACCTTCCCTATATCAGTGTGTTTTCATGCATCTTGCATATCTACCCCTATATCCCTGCGTTTTCACTCTCCGCTCATACCATCTTCGATATTGCTGAGTTTTCGTGTACCTCTCATCGCTTCCCCTGTATCGACGTGTTTTCACGCAGCTCACATATCTTCAGGTATATGGCCGTGTTTTCGCACACCTCCCATAGCTTCCGCTATATCACTGTTTTCGCGCACCTCTCATAGCTTCCCCTACATTGCTGTGTTTTCTCGCACCCCTCATACCTTCCCCTATATCGCTCTGTTATTGCGCATATCCCATAGCTTCCCATATATCGCTGCATTTTCACGCACCTCCTATAGATTCCTCTATATCGTTGTGTTTTCACGCACCTCTCATTCATTCCCCTTTATCGCCGTGTTTTCGTGCACCACTCATACCTTCCATTATATCACTGTGGTTTCGCGCACCTCCCATAGATTCCCCTATATCGCTGTGTTTTTGCACACCTCTAATACCTTCCCGTATTTCGTCTTGTTTTGACGCACCTCCCATACCTTCCCCTATATCGCTGTGATTTCGTGCATCTCCCACACCTTCCCCTATATCGCTGTGTTCCCGTACACCTCTCATAGCTTAACATATCTTGCAATGTTTTTGTGCACCTCTCATAGATTCCCTAAATCACTGTGTTTACGCGCACCTCTCACAGCTAACCCTATATCGCCGTGTTTTCACGCACCTCGCATACCTTCCCCTATATCACGGTGTTTTTGCTCACCTCTCATAGCTTTGCCTATATCGCCGTGTTCTCGCGCATCACTCATACCTTCCCCTTTTAGCTGAGTTTTCCCTCATCTCTCATACCTTCCCCTATATCGACGTGATTTTACGCACCTCTCATACCTTCACGTATATCACCGTGTTTTCGTACACCTCCCATAGCTTCCCCTATATCGCTGTGTTTTCGCGAACCTCTTATACCTTACCCTATATCGTTGTGTTTTACCGCACCTCCCATTGCTTCCCCAATATCATTGTGTTTTCGCACACTTCTCAAACATTCCCCTATATTGCTGTATTTTTGCTCACCTCTTATAGCTTCCCCTATATTGCCGAGTTTTCTTGCACCTCTGATACCTTCACGTATGTCGTCGTGTTTTCGCACACCTCCCATACCTTCCCCTATATTGCTGTGTTGTCGCGTAACTCCCATAGCTACTGCATATTCACTGTTTTCGCGCACATCTCATAGCTTCCCGTACATCGATGTGTTTTCGTACATCTCTCATTCTTTCTCTATATCACCGTGATTTCACGCACCTCCCATAGATTCCCTTATATCGCTATGTTTTCTCGCACCCCTCATACCTTCCCCTATATCGCTCTGTTATTGCGCACCTCCCATAGCTTCCCATATATCGCTGCGTTTTCCCGCACCTCCTATAGATTACTCTATATCACTGTGTTTTCGCACACCTCTCATACCTCCCCCTATATCGTTGTGACTTAGCGCACCTCTCATACCTTCCCCTATATCGCCGTTTTTTCGTGCACCACCCATACCTTCCCCTATATCGCTGTGGTTTCGCGCACCTCCCATAGATTACCCTATATCGCTGTGTTTTTGTGCACCTCTCATACCGTCCCCTTTTTCATTGTGTTATTGCACGCCTCTCATTGCTTCCCCTCTATCGCTGTGTTCTCGTGCACCTCTGATTGCTTTCCGTATATTGCAATGTTTTCACGCACCTTTCATAGCTTCCTTCAAATTGCTCTGTTTTCGCGCACCTCTCATAACATCACGTATATCACCATTTTTTCCCGCACCTCCCATACCTTGCCCTATATTGCTTTGCTTTTGTGCACATCCCATAGATTCCCCTATATCGCTGTGTTTTTGCGCACCTCTCATACCTTCCCCTATATTGCTGTGTTTTCGCTCACCTCTTATAGCTTCCCCTATATCGCCGTGTTATCGTGCGCCTCTCATACCTTCCTCTATATCGACGTGTTTTCGCACACCTCCCATACCTTCCCCTATATTGCTCTGTTGTCGCATACCTCCCATAACTTCCCCAACATCGCTGTGTTTTCGCGTACCTCTAATACCTTCTCCTATATCGCAATGTTTTCACACACCTCCCATAGGTTCCCCTATATCGCTGTGTTTTATCCCACCTTTGATACCGTCCCCTATGTCGCTCTGTTATCACTCACTTCCCATAGCTTCCCATATCGCTGCGTTTTTGCGCACCTCCTATAGATTCCTCTATATGACTGTGTTTTTGGGCACCTCTCATACCTTCCCCTATATCGTTGTGTTTTCGCGCACCTCATATACCTTCCCTATATCAGTGTGTTTTCATGCATCTTGCATATCTACCCCTATATCCCTGCGTTTTCACTCTCCGCTCATACCATCTTCGATATTGCTGAGTTTTCGTGTACCTCTCATCGCTTCCCCTGTATCGACGTGTTTTCACGCAGCTCACATATCTTCAGGTATATGGCCGTGTTTTCGCACACCTCCCATAGCTTCCGCTATATCACTGTTGTCGCGCACCTCTCATAGCTTCCCCTACATTGCTGTGTTTTCTCGCACCCCTCATACTTCCCCCTATATCGTTGTGTTTTCGCGCACCTCTCATACCTTCCCCTATATCGCTCTGTTATTGCGCACCTCCCATAGCTTCCCATATATCGCTGCGTTTTCCCGCACCTCCTATAGATTACTCTATATCACTGTGTTTTCGCACACCTCTCATACCTCCCCCTATATCGTTGTGACTTAGCGCACCTCTCATACCTTCCCCTATATCGCCGTTTTTTCGTGCACCACCCATACCTTCCCCTATATCGCTGTGGTTTCGTGCACCTCCCATAGATTCCCCTATATCGCTGTGTTTTTGAACACCTCTCATACCGCCCCTATATTGCCCCGTTTTCACGCACCTCCCATAGTTTCCCATATATCGCCGTGTTTTCCTGCACCTCTCATACCTTCCCCTATATCACCCTGTTTTCACGCAGCTCCCATAGCTTCCCCTATATCGCTGTGTTTTCACGCACCTCTCTTACCTTCCCCTATATCATTGTATTTTCGAGCACCTCTCATACCTTCCCTATATCAGTGTGTTTTCATGCATCTTGCATATCTACCCCTATATCCCCGTATTTTCTCTCTCCGCTCATACCATCCTCTATATTGCTGAGTTTTCGTGCACCACTGATCGATTCCCCTGTATCGACGTGTTTTCACGCAGCTCACTTATCTTCACGTATATCGCCGTGTTTTCGCACACCTCCCATAGCTTCCGCTATATCATTGTTTTCGCGCCCCTCTCATAGCTTCCCCTACATTGCTGTGTTTTCTCGCACCCCTCATACTTCCCCCTATATCGTTGTGTTTTCGCGCACCTCTCATACATTCCCCTATATCGCCGTGTTCTCGTGCACCACCCATACCTTCCATTATGTCTCTGTGGTTTCACGCACCTCCGATAGGTTCCCCTATATCGCTGTGTTTTTGCACACCTCTAATACCTTCCCGTATAACGCCTTGTTTTGACGCACCTCCCATACCTTCCCCTATATCGCTGTATTTTTGCGCACCTCTCATACCTTCCCCTATATCGCTGTGATTTCGTGCACCTCCCACACCTTTCGCTATATCGCTGTGTTCTCGTACACCTCTCATAGCTTAACATATATTGCAATGTTTTCGTGCACCTCTCATAGCTTAACATATATTGCAATGTTTTCGTGCACCTCTCATAGATTCCCTAAATCGCTGTGTTTACGCGCACCTCTCACAGCTAACTCTATATCGCCGTGTTTTCGCGCACCTCGCATACCTTCCCCCATATCGCTGTGTTTTTTCTCACCTCTCATAGCTTTGTCTATATCGTCGTGTTCTCACGCATCACTCATACCTTCCCCTTTTTAGCTGAGTTTTCCCTCATCTCTCATACCTTCCCCTATATCGACGTGTTTTTACGCACCTCTCATACATTCACGTATATCACCGTGTTTTCGAGCACCTCCCATAGCTTCCCCTATATTGCTGTGTTTTCACGCACCTCTTATACCTTGCCTTATAACGTTGTGTTTTGCCGCACCTCCCATCGCTTCCCCAATATCATTGTGCTTTCTCACACTTCTCAGACCTTCCCCTATATTGCTGTGTTTTCGCTCACCTCTTATAGCTTCCCCTATATTGCTGTGTTTTCTTGCACCTCTCATACCCTCCCCTATATCGACGAGTTTTCACGCACCTCCCATACCTTCCCCTATATTGCTGTGTTGTCGCGTAACTCCCATAGCTACCGCTATATCACTGTTTTCGCGCACATCTCATAGCTTCCCGTACATCGATTTTTTTCGTACACCTCTCATTCTTTCTCCTATATCGCCATGTTTTCACACACCTACCATAGATTCCCCTATATCGCTATGTTTTCTCGCACCTCTCATACCATCCCCTATATCACTCTGTTATTGCGCACCTCCAATAGCTTCCCATATATCGCTGCGTTTTCGCGCACCTCCTATAGATTCCTCTACATCACTGTGTTTTCGCACACCTCTCATATCTCCCCCTATATCGTTGTGATTTAGCGCACATCTCATTTCTTCCCCTATATCGCCGTTTTTTCGTGCACCACCCATACCTTCCCCTATATCGATGTGGATTCACGCACCTCCCATAGCTTCCCCTATATCGCTGTGTTTTTGCGCACCTCTCATGCCACCACTATATCGCCCTGTTTCCACGCACCTCCCATAATTTCCCATATATCGCCATGTTTTCCTGCACCTCTCATACATTCCCCTATATCACCCTGTTTTCACACAGCTCCCATAGCTTCCCCTATAACGCCCTGTTTTCACGTACCACCCATACCTTCCCCTATATCGCTGTGTTTTTGCGCACTCTCATATCGTCCCCTATATCGCCGAGTTTTCGTGCACCTCCCACACCTTCCCCCATATCGCTGTGCTCTCGTACACCTCTCATAGCTTAACATATATTGCAATGTTTTCGTGCACCTCTCATAGATTCCCCCAAATCGCTGTATTTACGCGCACCTCTCATATCTTCCCCTATTTCGCCATGTTTTCGCGTACCTCTCATACCTTCTCCTATATCGCAATGTTTTCACACACCTCCCATAGCTTCCCCTATATTGCTGCGTTTTCTCCCACCTCTAATACTGTCCCCATATCGCTCTGTTATCGCACACCTCCCATAGCTTCCCATATATCGCTGCGTATTCGCGCACCTCCTATAGATTCCTCTATATCACTGTGCTTTTGCGCACCTGTCATACCTCCCCTATATCGTTGTGTTTTCGCGCAGCTCTCATACCTTCCCTATACCAACGTGTTTTCATGCATCTTGCATATCTACCCCTATATCCCTGCGTTTTCACTCTCCGCTCATACCATCCTCTATATTGCTGAGTTTTCGTGCACCTCTCATCGCTTCCCCTGTATCGACGTGTTTTCGTGCACCTCTCATACCTTCCCCTATATCACTGTGTTTTCGCGCACTTCCCATAGATTCCCCTATATCGCTGTGTTTTTGCGCACCTCGAATACCTTCCCCTATAACACCCTGTTTTCACGTACCACCCATACCTTCGCCTATATCGCTGTGGTTTCACGCACCTCCCATAGATTCCCCTATATCGCTGTGTTTTTGCACACCTCTAATACCTTCCCGTATAACGCCTTGTTTGACGCACCTCCCATACCTTCCTCTATATCGCTATGTTTTTGCGCACCTCTCATACCTTCCCATATATCGCTGTGATTTCGTGCACCTCCCACACCTTCCCCTATATCGCTGTGTTTTCACACACCTCTCATACCATCCCCTATATTGCTGTGTTTTCGCTCACCTCTTACAGCTTCCCCTATATCGCCGTTTTATCGTGCGCCTCTCATACCTTCTCCTATATCGGCGTCTTTTCGAGCACCTCCCATACCTTCCCCTATATTGCTGTGTTGTCACGTAGCTCTCATAGCTTCCACTATATCGCTGTTTTCGCGCACCTCTCATAAATTCCGCAACATCGCTGTGTTTTCACGTACCTCTAATACCTTCTCCTATATCGCAATGTATTCACACACATCCCATAGGTTCCCCTCTATCTCTGTGTTTTCTCTCACCTTTGATACCGTCCCCTATATCGCTCTGTTTTCGCTCAGTTCCTATAGATTCCCATATATCGCTGTGTTTTCGCCCACCTCTCATACCTTCCCCTATATCGTTGTGTTTTTACACAGCTCTCATACCTTCCCTATATTACTGTGTTTTCATGCATCTTGCATATCTATCCCTATATCCCTGCGTTTTCACTCTCCGCTCATACAGTCCTCTATATTGCTGAGTTTTCGCGCACCTCTCATCGCTTCCCCTGTATCGACGTGCTTTCACGCAGCTCATATAACTTCACATATATCATCGTGTTTTTGCACACCTCACATAGCTTCTGCTACATCACTGTTTTCGCGCACCTCTCATAGCTTCCTCTACATTGCTGTGTTTTCTCGCACCTCTCATACCTTCCCCTATATCGCTCTGTTATTGCGCACCTCCCAAGCTTCCCATATATCGCTGCGTTTTCGTACACCTCCTATAGATTCCTCTATATCATTGTGTTTTCGCACACCTCTCATACCTCCCCCTATGTCGCTGTGGTTTTGCACACCTCCCATAGATCCACCTATATCGCAGTGTTTTTGCTCACCTCCCATAGATCCACCTATATCGCTGTGTTTTTGTGTACCTCTCATACCGTCCCTACATCGCCCTGTTTTCACGCACCTCCCATAGTTTCCCATATATCGCCGTGCTTTCCCGCACCTCTCATACCTTCCCCTTTTTCACTGTTTTTTCGCACACCTCTCATAGCTTTCCCTCTATCGCTGTGTTCTCGTGCACCTCTCATAGCTCTACATATATTGCAATGTTTTCGGACACCTCTCATAGTTTCCCTCAAATTGCTCTGTTTTTGTGCACCTCTCATAACATCACATATATCACCATGTTTTCGCGCACTTCCCATAGCTTCCCCTATATCACTGTGTTTTCGCGCACCTCTCATACCTTCCCCTATATCGCCGAGTTTTGGTGCACCTCCCACACCTTCCCCTATGTCCCTCTGTACTCGTACACCTTTCATAGCTTAACTTATATTGCAATGTTTTCGTGCACCTCTCATAGATTCCCCCAAATCGCTGTGTTTACGCGCACCTCTCATATCTTCCCCTATTTCACCGTGTTTTCACATACCTCTCATACCTTCTCCTATATCGCACTGTTTTCACGCACCTCCCATAGCTTCCCCTATATCGCTGCGTTTTCTCCCACCTCTAATACCGTCCCCATATCGCTCTGTTATCGCACACCTCCCATAGCTTCCCATATATCACTGCGTTTTCGCGCACCTCCTATAGATTCCTCTACATCACTGTGTTTTTGTGCACCTGTCATACCTTCCCCTATATCGTTGTGTTTTCGCGCAGCTCTCATACCTTCCCTATATCAGTGTGTTTTCATGCATCTTGCTTATCTACCCCTATATCCCTGCGTTTTCACTCTCCGCTCATACCATCCTCTATATTGCTGAGTTTTGGTGCACCTCTCATCGCTTCCCCTGTATCGACGTGTTTTCACGCACCTCACATACCTTCCCCTATATCGCTGTGTTCTTGCGCACCTCTCATACCTTACCCTATATCGCTGTGTTTTATGCACCTCTCATAGCTTCCCCAATATCATTGTGTTTTCGCAGACCTCTCGTACCCTCCCCAACATTGCTGTGTTTTAGCGCATCGCTCATACCTTCCCCTATATCGATCTGCTTTCGCGCACCTCCCATAGCTTCCCCTACATCGCTGTGTTTTTGAACACCTCTCATACCTTCCCCTATATCGCCCTGTTTTCACGCACCTCCCATAGTTTCCCATATATCGCCGTGTTTTCCCGCAACTCTCATACCCTCCCCCTTTTCACGGTGTTATCGCGCACCTCTCATTGCTTCCCCTCTATCACTGTGTTCTCGTGCACCTCTCATAGCTTTCCATATATTGCTGTGTTCTCGTACACCTCTTATAGCTTAACATATATTGCAATGTTTTCGTGCACCTCATAGAATCCCCCAAATCACTGTGTTTACGCGCACCTCTCATGACTTCCCCTATATCGCTGTGTTTTCGTGCACCTCCCATAGAGTCCCCTATATCGCCGTGTTTTTGCTCACCTCTCACAGCTTTGCCTAAATCGCGCATCACTCCTACCTTCACCTTTTCATATACCGACGTGTTTTCACAAACCTCTCATACCTTCACGTATATCGCCGTGTTTTTGTGCACCTCCCATGACTTCCCCTATATCACTGTGTTTTCGTGCACCTCTCATACCTTCCCCATATTGCTGTGTTTTCGCTCACCACTTATCATATAGCTTCCCCTATAACGCCGTGTTTTCCTGCACTTCTCATACCTTCCCCTATATCGATGTGTTTTCACGCACCTCTGATACCTTCACGTATATTGCCGTGTTTTCGTGCACCATCCATACCTTACCCTATATTGCTGTGTTGTTGCATAACTCCAATAGCTTCCGTTATATCACGGTTTTCGTGCACCTCTCATGCCTTCCCGTACATCGATGTGTTTTCGTACTCCTCTCATACTTTCTCCTATATTGCCGTGTTTTCACGCACCTCCCATAGCTTCCCCAAAATCGCTGTGTTTTCTCGCACCCCTCATACCTTCCCCATGTCGCTCTGTTTTCGTGCACCTCCCATAGCTTCCCATATATCGCTGCGTTTTCGTGCACCTTCTATAGATTCCTCTATATCACTGTGTTTTCGCACACCTCTCATACCTCCCCCTATATCATTGTGTTTTCGCGCACCTCTCATACTTTCCCCTATATCGCCGTGTTTTCGTGCACCACCCATACCTTCCTCTATATCGCTGTGGTTTCGCGCACCTCCCATAGATTCCCCTATATCGCTGTGTTTTTGCACACCTCTCATACCGTCCCTGATATCGCCCTGTTTTCACGCACCTCCCATAGTTTCCCATATATCACAGTATTTTCCCGCACCTCTCATACCTTCCCCTTTTTCACTGTATTTTCGTGCACCTCTCATTGCTTCTCCTCTATCGCTGTGTTCTCGTGCACCTCTCATAGCTTTCCATATATTGCAATGTTTTCGTGCACCTCTCATAGCTTCCCTCAAATTGCTCTTTTTCGCAGACCTCTCATATAATCATCTATATCACCATGTTTTCGCGCACCTCCCATAGCTTCCCCTATATCACTGCTGTTTTCGCGCACCTCTCATACCTTCCTCTATATCGCCGTGTTTTCGTGCACCTCCCATACCTTCCCCTATATTGCTGTGTTTTTGTGCACCTCCCATAGAGTCCCCTATACCGCTGTGTTTTCGCACACCCCTCATACCTTCCCCTATATCGCTCTGTTATCGCGCACCTCCCATAGCTTCCCATATATCGTTGCTTATTTGCGCACCTCCTATAGATTCCTCTATATCACTGTGTTTTTGCGCACCTCTCATACCTTTCCCTATATCGCCGTGTTTTCATGCACCACCCATACTTTCTACTATATCGCTGTGATTTTGTACAACTCCCATAGATTCCCCTATGTCTCTGTGTTTTTGGGCACCTCGCATACCTTCCCCTATATCGACGTGTTTTCACGCAACTCTCATATCTTCTTGTATATCGCCGTGTTTTCGTGTACCTCTCATAGCTTTCCCTATATCACTATGATTTTGAACACCTTTCATACCTTCCCCTATATCGACGTGTTTTCGCAGACTTCTCATCCCTTCCCCGATATTGCTGTGTTTTAGCGCACTTCTGATACCTTCCCCGTATGACTGTGTTTTCACGCACCTCCATAACTTCCCTTATGTCTCTGTTCTCTTCTGCACCTCTCATCACTTCCCCTATTTAGCTCTGCTTTCGCACACCTCCCATAGCTTCCCGTACATTGCTGTGTTTTTGCTCACCATTCATACCTTCCCCCATATCGCACTGTTTTCAAGCACCTCCCATAGTTTCCCATATATCGCCATGTTTTCGCGCACCTCTCATACTTTCCCCTATATCGCTATGTAATCGCACACCACGCATAGCTTCCCATTTTTCGTCCTGCTTACGCGCACCTCTCACAGCTTCCTATATATTGCGATGTTTTCGCGCACCTCTCATAGCTTTCCCCAAATCGCTGTGTTTTCGCGTTCCTCTCATACCTTCCCCTATGTCGCTCTGTTTTCATGCACCTCCCATACCTTCCAATATATCGCTGGTTTTTCGCGCACCTCTCACACCTTCCACTATATCGCTTTTCCTTTTTTGCTGTGTTTTCGCTCACCTCTCATAGCTTCCCCTATACCACCTATTTTCACGCACATCTAATTACTTCCCCTTTATCGCTGTGTTATCGAGCAGCTCACATAACTTCCCCTATATTGCTATGTTTTCAGGGACCTTCCATAGCTTCCCATTTTTCACCATATTTTTGCGCACCTCTCATAGCTTCCCATATATTGCGATGTCTTCACGGACCTCTCATAGATTCGCCAAAGTTGCCGTGCTTTTGCGCACCTCCCATAGCTTCCTCCATATTGCAGTGTTTTCTCACACACCTCATACATTCCCCTATATTGCTGTGTTTTCACTCACCTCTCATCCCATCCCCGATATCACTGTGATTTCGCGCTCCTTCCAAGGCTTCCTCTATATCCCTGTACTTTCGCTCACCTCTCATAGCTTCCGCTATATCACCGAGTTTTCGCGCACCTCTCATATCTTGCCCTATGTCGCTGTGCTCTTGTGCACCTCTCTTCACTTCCCCTATATCGCCCTGTTTTCACGGACCTCCCATAGCTTCCCATTTTTCGCCGTGTTTTCGCGCACCTCTCATAGCTTTCCATGTATTGCCGTGTATTCGCACATATCGCATAGCTTCCCCTATATCGTTGTGTTCTCGCGTGCCTCCCATACCTTCCACTCTATCGCTGTATTTTCGTGCACCTCTCATAGCTTTCTATATATTGCAATTTTTTCGCGCACCTCTCATAGCTTCCCCCGAATCGCTGCGTTTTCGTACACCTCGCATAGCTTTCTATATATTGCAATTTTTCTGCGCACCTCTCATTGCTTCCCCTATATCGCCGTATTTTCACGCACCTCGCATAGTTTCTCGTATATCACCATGTTTTCGTACACCTCCCATACCTTCCCCTTTTTTGCTGTGTTATTGCACACTGCTCATAGCTTCCCCTCTATTGCTGTGCTCTCATGCACCTCTTATAGGTTTCTATATATTGCAATATTTTCGCGCACCTCTCATAGCTTCCCCAAAATCACTGTGTTTTCGCACACCTCTCATACCTTCCCTTTTTTAGCTGAGTTTTCGCTCATCTCTCATACATTCTGCTATATCGACGTGCATTAAAGCACCTCTCATACCTTCACGTATATCTCCCTGTTTTCGCGCACCTCCCATATCTTCCCCTATATCCCCTTATTCTGGCGAAACTTGCATAGCTTCTCCTACATCGCTATGTTTTCTCACACATCACATACCTTCCCCTATATCACAGAATTTTCACGCACTTCCCATACATTACCCTATATCGCTGTGATTTCCCGCACCTCCCAAGGCTTCCCCTATATCGCTGTGTTTTCGCTCACCTCTCATAGCTTCCTCTATATCACCGGATTTTCGCGCACGTCTGATATCTTGACCTATATCACTGTGTTATCAAGCAGCTGTCATAGCTTCCCCTATATTGCTCTGTTTTCACGCACCTCCCATAGCTTCCCCTATGTCACTGTGCTCTCGTGCACCTCTCACCACTTCCCCTATATCGCCCTGTTTTCACGGACCTCCCACAGCTTCCCATTTTTCGCTATGTTTTCGCGCACCTCTCATAGCTTCCCATATATTGTGATGTTTTCGCGCACTACTGATAGATTCCCCCAAATCGCTGTGTTTTTACGCACCTCTCATGCCTTCCCCGATATCACTGTGATTTCACATCCCAAGGCTTCCCCTATAGCGCTCTGTTTTCGCTCACCTCTCATACCTTCCGCTGTATCACCGTGTTTTCGCGCACATCTCATTACTTCCTCTATATCGCTGTGTTATCAAGCAGCTCACATAACTTACCCTGTATTGCCATGTTTTCAGGGACCTCCCATTTCTTCCCATTTTTCACCATGTTTTCGCGCACCTCTCATAGCTTCCCATATATTGTGATGTTTTCGCGGACCTCTCATAGATTCGCCAAAATCGCTGGGTTTTTGCGCACCTCTCATAGCTTCCCCTATATCGCCATGTTCTGGCGCACCTTGCATAGCTTCCCCTACGTCGCTGTGTTTTCGCGCAACTTTCATATCTTCTCCTACATCGCCGTGCGTTCATGCACCTCCCATAGCTTCCCCTATATTGCTGTGTTTTCTGACAGCTCTCATACGTTCCCCCTTCTCTCTCTGTTTTCGTGCACCTCCCATAGCTTCCCATATATCGCTGTGTTTTCGTGCACCTCTCATACCTTCTCATATATCGCTGTGTTTTCACACACCTCTCATAGCTTCCCCTATATTGCTGTGTTTTCTCACACCTCTCATACCTTCCCCTATATCGCTTTGTTTTTGTGCATCTCCCATAGTTTCCCATTTATCGTTGTGTTTTCACGCACCTCTCATAACTTCGCCTATATCGCTATACGGATGTGTTTTCGGGCACCTCTCATGTCTTCCCCGAAATCGCAGTGTTTTAGCGCACCTCTCATAGCTTCCCCTATATCGTTGTGTTATCGCACACCTCTCATACCTTCCCCTCTATCGCTGTGTTTTTGCGCACCTCTCATAGCTTTCCATATATTGCAATGTTTTCGCGCACCTCGCATAGCTTCACCTCCACCACTATGTTTTCCCACACCTCTCATACCTTCACCATATATAGCCGTGTCATAACGCACCTCCTATAGCTCCCCCTATATGGCTGTGTTTTCTCACACCACTCATACCTTCCCCTTTCTCGCTCTGTTTTCGTGCACCTCCTATAGCTTCCCATATATCGCTGTGTTTTCGAGCACCTCTCATACCTTCCACTATATCGCCATTTTCTCACGCACCTCTGATACCTTCCCCTTTTTAGCTGAGTTTTCGCTCATCTCTCATACCTTCCCCTATATCAACGTGTTTTCACGCACCTCTCATACCTTCACGTATATCGCCGTGTTTTCGCACACCTCCCATAGTTGCCCTGTGTCACAGTGTTTTCGCGCACCTCTCATAACTTCCCCTATATCGCCGTGTTTTCATGCACCTCCCATACATTCCCCTATATCACTGTGTTTTCTCACACATCTCATACCTTCCCCTATATCGCAGTATTTTCACGCACCTCCCATACATTCCCCTATATCGTCGTGTATTAGCGCACTTCTCATATCTTCCCCTATATCACTGAGTTGTCAAGCAGCTGTCATAGCTTCTCCTATATTGCTCTGTTTTCATGCACCTCTCATAGCTTCCCCAATGTCTCTGTGCTCTCGTGCACCTCTCATCACTTCCCGTATATCGCCCTGTTTTTTCGGACCTCCCATAGCTTCCCATTTTTCGCCTTGTTTTCGCGCACCTCTCATAGCTTCCCATATATTGCGATGTTTTCGCGCACCACTCATAGATTCCCCCAAACCGCTGTGTTTTTGCACACCTCTCATTGCTTCCCCTAAATCGCCGTGCTCTGGCGCTCCTCGCATAGCTTCCCCTACATCGCTGTGTTTTCGTGCACCTCTCATATCTTCTCCTATATACCTGGGCATCACGCACCTCTCATAGCTTCCCCTATATTGCAGTGTTTTCTTACAGTTCTCATACCTTCCCCTTTCTCGGTCCCTTTTCGTGCACCTCCCACAGCTTCCCATATAATGCTGCGTTTTCGCGCATTTCTCATACCTTCCACTATTTCGCTGTGTTTTCGCGCATCTTTCGTAGCATCCCCTATATCACTGTGTTTTCGCACAGCTCTCATACCTTCAACTATATCGCTGTGTTTACGCGCAAGTTCCATACGTTCCCATATATTGCTGTGTTTTTCCCCACCTCCCATAGCTTCCCCTATATTGCTGTGCTTTTTCACACATCTCATACATTCTGCTGTATCGCTGTATAATCGCACACCTCTCATTGCTTCCCCTATATCGCTGTGCTTTCGCGCACCTCCCATAGCTTCTGCTCTATCGCTGTGTTATCGCTTCCCTCTGATACCTTCACATAAATCGCTGTGTTATCGCGCACCTCCCATAGCTTCCCCTGTATCGCCGGGTTTTTGCGCACCTCTCATATATTCCCCTATAGCGCTGTGTTTCGCGCACCTCCCATAGCTTCCCATATATCGCTGTGTTTTCACGCACCTCTCGTAGCTTCCCCCCTACCGCTGTGTTCTCGAGTACCTCTCATTGCTTCCATATATTGCAATGTTTTCGCGCACGTCGCATAGCTTCCCCTATATCGCAGTGTTTTAACGCACCTCTCATACCTTCCCCTACATCTCTGTGTTTTCACGCATCTCTCATTCCTTCTCCTATATCACCATGTTCTCATGCACCTCTCATACCTTCCCCTATATCGCCGTGTTTTTCCGCACCTCACGTAGTTTCCCCAATATCATTGTGTTTTTGCTCACCTGTTATAGCTTCCCCATATCGCTGTGTTTTCACGCACCTCTCATATCTTCCACTATATCGCTGTGTTTTCGCGCACGTCCCATAACTTCCCGTACTTCGCTGTATTTCTGCAAACCTCCCTTATCTTCCCATACATCGCCGTGTTTTCGCACACCTCCCATAGGTTTCCCTGTAAGACTGTGTTTTCGCGCAGCTCTCATCCCTTCCCCTATATCGCTGTGTCATCACACACCTCTCATAGCTTCCCCTATATCGGTGTGATTTTGCGCACCTCTCATAGCTTCCCATCTACCGCTGCGTTCTCGTGCACTTCTCAGACCTTCCCCTATATCGCTGTGTTTTTGCTCACCTCTCATAGCCGCCACTATATCGCCATATTTTCGCACAGCTCCCATACCTTCCCCTATAGAGATGCGTTTTCCCTCACCTCTCGTAACTTCCCTTATCTCGCTGTGTTTTGGCGCACCTTCCATAGCATCCCCCATAATGCTGTGTTTGGCGCTCCTCCCATAGCTTCCTCTCTATCGCTGTGTTTCTGCTCACCTCTCATAGCTTTACATATATCGCCAAGTTCTCGCGCACCTTTCATACCTTCCCCTTTTTAGCCAAGTTTACGCTCATCTCTCGTACTTTCTCCTAAATCGCTGTGTTTTCGCGCACCTCCTATAGCTTCCTCTATATCGCTGTGTTTTCGCGCACCTCCTATAGCTTCCTCTATATCGCTGTGTTTTCGCGCACCTCTCATACCTACCTCTATGTCACTGTTTTCATTCACCTTGCATACCATCTCATACCTCTCATCGCTTCCCCTATATTGATGTGTTTTCACGCACCTCTCATTCCTTCACGTATATCACCGTGTTTTCGTGCACCTCCCATAGCTTCCCCTATAGCGCTGTGTTTTCGCGCAGCTCTCATAGCTGTCACAAAATCTCTCTGTTTTCACGCACCTCTCGTAGCTTCCCCATATCAATTTGTTTTCGCACACCTCTCATACCTTCCCCTATATCGCAGTGTTTTCGCGCACCTCTCATAGCTTCCCCTATATCACTGTGTTTTCACCGGCCTCTCATACCTTCCTCTATATCGCTTTTTTTTCGCGCACCTCGCATTGCCTCCCCTACATCATTATGTTTTCGCGCATGTCTCATACCTTCAACTATATTGATGTGTTTTCACGCACCTCTCATACATTCCCCTATATCACTGCGTTTTCACGCACCTCTCATAGCTTCCCCCAAATCTTTTCTTTTTAAGTCTTTTTATTGAATTAGTACACAAAAGGTAAACCATATAGGCACTGATACACAGTTGCAATATAACTTTACAAGAGGTACACAAAAAAAAAAGTTAGTACAAACAGTGCAGTTTAGACTTAAAATAACCAGGTAATATAATAGATATAGGGGAAGCAATGGCAGGTGCGTGAAAACACCACGACATAGGAGAAGTTATGAGAGGTGCGCGAAAAAAACTATATAGGGGAAGCTATGAGAGGTGCACGAAAACATTGCAATATATGGAAAGCTATGAGAGGTGCACGAGAACACATTGATATAGGGGGAGGTATGATAGGCACGCGGAAGCACAGCGATGTAGGGGAACCTATGGGAGGTGCACGAAAACACAGCGATATAGGAGAAGTTAGGAGAGGTGTGCGGAAATGCAGCGATATAGTGAAAGGTATGAGAGCTGCGCGAAAACACAGCGATATATGGGAAGCTATGGGAGGTGCACGAAAACAGAGCAATATAGGGGAAGTTATCACAGGTGTGAGAAAACACAGCAAAATAGGGGAAGCTATGGGAGGTGCGCGAAAACACAGCAATATAGGGGAAGCTCAGAGACGTGCGGAAAAACACAGCAATATAGGGGTAGGTATGCGAGGTGTGTGAAAAGACAGTGATATATGGGAAGCTATAGGAGGTGTGCGAAAACATGGCGATATAGGCACAGCTGTGAGAGGTCTGCAAAAACTCAGCCATATAGGGGAAGGTATGAGAGGTGCGAGAAAACAACGATATAGGGGAAGCTATGAGAGGTGCGAGAAAACACAGCGATTTGGGGTAAGCTATGAGAACACATTGATATAGGGGAAGGTATGATAGGCACGCGAAAACACAGCGATGTAGCGGAACCTATGGAAGGTGCATGAAAACACAGCGATATAGGGGAAGTTATGAGAGGTGTGCGAAAACCCAGCGATTTAGGTGAATCTATGAGAGGTGCACGGAAAATAGCGATATAGGGGAAGCTATGTGAGGTGCGAAAAATCACACCAATATACAGGAAGGTATGAGCAGTGCGCGATAACATGGAGATGTAGGGGAATGTATGAGAGGTGTGCGAAAACACAGCAATATAAGGGAAGTTATGAGAGGTGAGAGAAATCGCACCTCTATAGGGGAAGGTATGAGAGGTGCGCGAGAGCACAGCGATAGAGTGGAAGCTATGAGAGGTGCGTGATAACACAGCGATAAAGAGGAAGGGATGAGAGGTGTGCGAAAACACATTCTTATAGGGGAACCTATGGGAGGTGCGCGAAAACACGACTATATATGGGAAGATATGAGGTGCGAGAAAACACAGCGATTTGGGGGAAGCTATGAGAGGTGGGCGAAAACATCGCAATACATGGAAGCTATGAGAGGTGCGTGAGAACACAGCGGTAGAGTGGAAGCTATGAGAGGTGCGCAATAACACAGCGATATAGTTGGAGGTATGAGAGGTGCACGAAAACACAAGGATTTAGGGGAAGCAATGCGAGGTGCGCAAAAACACTGATATATGGGAAGCTATGAGAGGTGCGCGAAAACACAGCAATATAGGGGAAGGTATGAGAGGTGTGCTAAAACACAGAGCTTTTGGTAAAGCTTTGAGAGGTGCACGAGAACACAGCACTATAGGGGAAGGTATGGGATGTGCGCGAAAACACAGCGATATAGTTGAAGGTATGAGAGGTGCGCGAAAACATGGCGATATAAGAGAATGTATGAGAGGTGCGCAAAAACATGGCGATATAAGAGAATGTATGAGAGGTGCGCAAAAACACGCTGATACGGGGGAAGTTATGAGTGGTGAGCGAATACACAGCTGTACAGGGGAAATTATGAGAGGTGCGCGAAAATACAGCGATATAGGGGAAGCTATGAGAGGTGCGCGAAAATACAGCAATACAGCAGAATGTATGAGATGTGCACAAAAGCACAGCAATATAGGGGAAGCTATGGGAGGTGCGGAAAAACATAGCAATATATGGGAAGGTATGGAACGTGCGCGTAAACACAGCGATATAGTTGAAGGTATGAGAGGTGTGCGAAAACACGGCGATACAGGGGAAGTTTTGAGAGGTGATAGAAAACACAGCTGTATAGGGGAAGCTATGAGAAGATCGCGAAAACACGGCAATATAGGGGCAGCTGTAAGAGGTGAACGAAAATACAGCGATATAGGGGAAGCTATGCGAGGTGCACAAATTCACACCAATATACAGGAAGGTATGAGCAGTGCACGAAAACATGGAGATGTAGGGGAATGTATGAGAGGTGCGCGAAAACAGGGCGATATAAGGGAAGTTATGAGAGGTGAGAGAAAACGCACCTCTATAGGGGAAGGTATGAGATCTGCGCAAAAATATGGCGATATAGTGGCAGCTATGAGAGGTGAGTAAAAACACAGTCTTATAGGGGAACCTATGGGAGGTGCACGAAAACACGACGATATCTGGGAAGTTATGAGAGGTGCGCGAAAACACATCGATATAGGAGAAGCTACGAGAGGTGCGCGTAAACACAGCGATATAGTGGAAGGTATGAGAGGTATGCGAAAACACAGCAATACATGGGAAGCTATGGGAGGTGCATGAAAAACAGAGTGATATAGGGGAAGGTATGAAGGGTGCAAGAAAACACAGCAATATAGGGGAAGCTACGGGAGGTGCACGAAAACATAGCGATATATGGGAAGCTATGAGAGGTGCGCGAAAACATGGCGAAAAATGGGAAGCTACGGGAGGTGCACAAAAACAGAGCAATATAGGGGAAGGTATGAGAGGTGCGAGAAAACACAGCGATATAGGGGAAGCTATGTGAGATGCGTGAAAACACGGCGTTATGGGAGAAATTATGAGAGGTGCGAGAAAACTCAGCAATATATGGGAAGCCAGGGGAGGTGCACGACAACAGAGAGATATAGGGGAAGGTAGCAGAGGTGCGAAAAAACACAGCGATATAGGGGAAGCTGTGGGAGGTGTGCGAAAACATGGCAATATAGGGGACGCTATACGAGGTGCGTGAAAACACAGCGATCTAGGGGAAGCTATGAGAGGTCTGCGAAAATATCGCCATATATGGCAAGCTATGAGAGGTGTGCCAAAACAGCGATATAGCGGAAGCAGTGGGAGGTATGCGAAAACACAGCAATACCGGGGAAGGTATGAAAGCTGTTTGAAAACAAAACGATATAGGGAAAGATGTGAGAGGTGTGCGAAAACACAATGATATTGGGGAAGCTATGGGAGGTGTGGGAAAACACAGCGATACAGGAGAAGCTATGAGAGTTGCACAAAAACACAGTGACTTGGGGAAAGCGATGAGAGGTGTGGGAAAACATCGCAATATATGGGAAGCCATGTGAGGTGCGCGAAAAAACAGCAAAAAATGGGAAGCTATGGGAGGTGCGTGAATACACAGCGATATAGAGGAAGGTGTGAGATGTGGCGAAAACGCATCGATATAGTGGAAGGTATGAGTGGTGATCGAAAGCACAACGATATAGGGGTAGGTATAGACGTGCGCGAAAACACAGCGATATAGGCGAAGATATGAGAGGTCTGCAAAAACACGCATTACAGGGGTAGGTATGAGAGGTACGCGAAAACACATCAATACCAGGGAAGCTACGAGAGGTGCGTGAAAACACATCGATACAGGAGAAGGTATAGAAACATAGAAACTTAGAAAATATGTGCATGAGAACACAGTGACAGAGGGGAAGTTATGAGGGGTGCGGGAAAATGCAACGATATAGGGTAAGTTATGAGAGGTGCGTGAAAACACAGCAATATAGGGGAAGCTGTGGGAGGTGCACGAAAACACGGCTATATACGTGAAGCTATGAGAGGTGTGTGAAAACACGTCGATATGGGGGAACGTATGAGAGATTAGCGAAAACTCAGCTAAAGAGGGGAAATTATGAGTGATGCACGAGAACACGGCGATATAGAAACATAGAAACATAGAAAATAGGTGCAGGAGCAGGCCATTTGGCCCTTCGAGCCTGCACTGCCATTTATTATGATCATGGCTGATCATCCAACTCAGAACCCCGCCCCAGCCATCCCTCCATACCCCCTGATCCCCGTAGCCACAAGGGCCATATCTAACTCCCTCTTAAATATAGCCAATGAACTGGCCTCAACTGTTTCCTGTGGCAGAGAATTCCACAGATTCACCACTCTGTGTGTGAAGAAGTTTTTCCTAATCTTGGTCCTAAAAGGCTTCCCTTTTATCCTCAAACTGCGGCCCCTCGTTCTGGAATTCCCCAACATCGGGAACAATCTTCCTGCATCTAGCCTGTCCAATCCCTTTAGGATTTTATACGTTTCAATCAGATCCCCCTTCAATCTTCTAAATTCCAACGAGTACAAGCCCAGTTCATCCAGTCTTTCTTCATATGAAAGTCCTGCCATCCCAGGAATCAATCTGGTGAACCTTCTTTGTACTCCCTCTATGGCAAGGATGTCTTTCCTCAGATTAGGGGACCAAAACTGCACACAATATTCCAGGTGTGGTCTCACCAAGGCCTTGTACAACTGCAGTAGTACCTCCCTACTCCTGTACTCGAATCCTCTCGCTATAAATGCCAGCACACCATTCGCCTTTTTCATCGCCTGCTGTACCTGCATGCCCACTTTCAATGACTGGTGTATAATGACACCCAGGTCTCGCTGCACCTCCCCTTTTCCTAATCGGCCACCATTCAGATAATAATCTGTTTTCCTATTTTTGCCACCAAAGTGGCAAAACTTCACATTTATCCAAATTAAATTGCATCTGCCATGAATTTGCCCACTCACCCAACCTATCCAAGTCACTCTGCATCCTCTTAGCATCCTCCTCACAGCTAACACTGCCACCCAGCTTCGTGTCATCTGCAAACTTGGAGATGCTGCATTTAATTTCCTCATCCAAGTCATTAATATATATTGTAAACAACTGGGGTCCCAGCACTGAGCCTTGCGGTACCCCACTAGTCACCGCCTTCCATTCTGAAAAGGTCCCGTTTATTCCCACTCTTTGCTTCCTGTCTGCTAACCAATTCTCCATCCACATCAATACCTTACCCCCAATGTCGTGTGCTTTCAGTTTGCACACTAATCTCCTGTGTGGGACCTTGTCAAAAGCCTTTTGAAAATCCAAATATACCACATCCACTGGTTCTCCCCTATCCACTCTACTAGTTACATCCTCAAAAAATTCTATGAGATTCGTCAGACATGATTTTCCTTTCACAAATCCATGCTGACTTTGTCCGATGATTTCATCGCTTTCCAAATGTGCTGTTATCACATCCTTGATAACTGACTCCAGCAGTTTCCCCACCACCGACGTTAGGCCAACCGGTCTATAATTCCATGGTTTCTCTCTCCCTCCTTTTTTAAAAAGTGGGGTTACATTAGCCACCCTCCAATCCTCAGGAACTAGTCCAGAATCTAACAAGTTTTGAAAAATTATCACTAATGCATCCACTATTTCTTGGGCTACTTCCTTAAGCACTCTAGGATGCAGACCATCTGGCCCTGGGGATTTATCTGCCTTCAATCCCTTCAATTTACCTAACACCACTTCCCTACTAACAAGTATTTCGCTCAGTTCCTCCATCTCACTGGACCCTCTGCCCCCTACTATTTCTGGAAGATTATTTATGTCCTCCTTAGTGAAGACAGAACCAAAGTAATTATTCAATTGGTCTGCCATGTCCTTGCTCCCCATAATCAATTCACCTGTTTCTGTCTGTAGGGGACCTACATTTGTCTTTACCAGTCTTTTCCTTTTTACATATCTATAAAAGCTTTTACAGTCAGTTTTTATGTTCCCTGCCAGTTTTCTCTCATAATCTTTTTTCCCCTTCCTAATTGAGAGGTGCACGAAACAAAACGATATAGGGGTAGGTATGCAAACGTGCGTAAACACCGATCGATCTACTTGAAGGTATGAGAGGTGCGCGAAAATAACGATATAGGGGAAGCTATGCAAGGTGCGTGAAAACACAGCGATATAGGGGTAGCTATGAGAGGTGCGAGAAAACAAATCAATATAGGGGAAGCTACGGGAGGTGCGCGAAATCACAGCGATATCGGGGAAGCTATGGGATGTGTGCGAAAGCACAGCGATACAGGGGAAGATATAAGAGGTGCGCGAAAAGACAGCCATGTTAGGGAATCTATGGAAAGGTGCGCAAAAACACAGCGATAATTGGAAGGAATGGGAGGTGCGCAAAAACACAGCGCTATAGTGGAAGATATGAGAGGTGCACGAAATCACAGCGTTATCGGGGAATCTAAGGGAGGTGCGCGAAAACACAGCGATGTAGGGGAAGCTATGTGAGGTGCATCAGAACACTGCAATATGGGGGAAGATATGAGAGGTGCGCAAAAACACAGCTATTTGGGGAAAGCGATGAGAGGTGCGCGAAAACACAGTGATTTGGGGGAAGCTATGAGAGGTGCGCGAAAACAGAACGATATAGGGGAAGGTATGAGAGGTGCGAGAAAACACAGCGATATAGGGGAAGCTATGGTAGGTACGTGAAAACATGGCGTTATGGGGGAAAGTATGAGAGGTGCGCGAAAACACAGCGATGTAGGGGAAAGTATGAGTGGTGCGCGAAAACACAACGATATATGGGAAGCCAGGGAAGGTGCACGACAACAGAGAGATACAGGGGAAGGTAGCAGAGGTACGAGAAAATGCAGCGATATAGGGGAAGCTATGTGAGGTGCGTGAAAACACAGCGATCTAGGGGAAGCTATGAGAGGTGCGCGAAAACACAGCGATATAGGGGAAGCTATGGGAGGTGTGCGAGAAAACAGCGATACAGGGGAAGCTATGAGAGGTCTGCGAAAACACCCGTTATAGGGGCAGGTATCAGAGGTGTGCGAAAACACATCGATACCAGGGAAGCTACGAGAGGTGCACAAAAACACATCGATATAGAGGATGGTATAAGAGGTGCACAAAAACAAAACGACATAGGGGTAGGTATGTGAGGTACGCGAAAACACAGCGATATAGGGGAAGATATGGAAGGTGCGCAAACACGCATCGATATACTTGAAGATATGAGAGGTGCGCGAAAACACAACGATATAGGGGAAGCTGTGCAAGGTGCGCGAAAACACAGTGATATAGGGGAAGGTATGACAGGTGCGAGAAAACACAGTGATATAGGGGAAGCTACGGGAGGTGCGCAAAATCACAGCGATTTCAGGGAAGCTATGGGAGGTGCGCGAAAGCACAGCGATACAGGGGAAAGTATAAGTGGTGCGTGAAAACACAGCCATATTGGGGAATATATGGGAGGTGCGCGAAAACACAGTGATAATAGGAAAGTATGGGAGGTGCGCAAAACACAGCGCTGTAGGGGAAGATATGAGAGATGCACGAAATCACAGCAATATCAGGGAAACTATGGGAGGTGTGCGAATACACAGTGATACAGGGCAAGCTATGTGATGTGCGTGAAAACACAGCGATCTAGGGGAAGCTATGAGAGGTGTACGAAAATATCGCCATATATGGCAAGCTATGAGAGGTGTGCTAAAACAGTGATATAGCGGAAGCAGTGGGAGGTATGCGAAAACACAGCAATACATGGGAAGTCATGAAAGCTGTTTGATAACACAGCGATATAGGGAAAGATGTGAGAGGTGCGCGAAAACGCGACGATATAGGGGAAGGTATCAGAGGTGTGTGAAAACACAATGATAATAGGGAAGCTATGGGAGGTGCGGGAAAACACAGAGATATAGGAGAAGCTATGAGAGGTGCGCAAAAACACAGTGATTTGGGGAAAGCGTTGAGAGGTGCAGGAAAACATCACAATATATGGGTAGCTATGAGAGGTGCGCGAAAACACAGCGATATAGGGGAAGCTACGAGAGTTGCGCAATAACACATCGATATAGTGGAAGGTATAAGAGGTGCAAAAAAACTAAACGACATAGGGGGAGGTATGCGAGGAGCGCGAAAACTCGGCGAAATAGGGGAAGCTATGGAAGGTGCGCAAACATACATCGATATACTTGAATGTATGAGAGGTGCGAGAAAACACAATGATATAGGGGAATCTATGGGAGGTGCTCAAAAACACAGCGATAATGGGAAGTTATGGGAGGTGTGCAAAAACACAGGGCTATAGGGTAAGATATGAGATGTGCACGAAATCTTAGCGATATCAGGATGCTATGGGAGGTGTGCGAAAACACAGTGATACAGAGGAAGGTATAAGTGGTGCATGAAAACACAGCCATATTGGGGAATCTATAGGAGGTGCGCGAAAACACAGCGATTTGGGAAAATCGATGAGAGGTGTCCGAGAACGTCGCAATATATGGGAAGCTATGAGAGGTGTGCGAAAACACGGCGAAAAAGGGGAAGCTATGCGAGGTGTATGAAAACACTGCGATATAGGGGAATGTATGAGAAGTGTGCGAAAACACACCGATAGAGTGGAAGGTATGAGGGGTGCGTAAAAACTCAACGATATAGCGGAAGGTATGCGAGGTGCGCGAAAACACATCGATATAGGGGAAGCCATGAGAGGGGAGCGTTATCTGAGCGATATATGTGACGGTATGAGAGGTGCACAAAAACACAGCGATATAGGGGAAGCTATGGGAGGTGCGCGAAAACATAGCGATATAGGGAAAGCTATGAGAGGTACGCGAAAACGCAGCAATATATGGGAAGCTAAGAGAGGTGCGCGAAAGCAGAGCGATATAGGGGAAGGTATGAGAGGTGAGAGAAAACACAGTGATATAGGGGAAGCTATGGGAGGTGCGCAAAAACATAGCGATATAGGGAAAGCTATGAGAGGTGCGCGAAAATGCAGCGATATATGGGAAGCTAAGAGAGCTGCGCGAAAGCAGAGCGATATAGGGGAAGGTATGAGAGGTGACAGAAAACACAGCGATATAGTGGAAAGACGGCATTATAGTAGAAAGTATGAGAGGTGAACGAAAACACAGCGATATATGGGAAGCCATGGGAAGTGCATGACAACAGAGCGATATAGGGGGAAGTATCAGAGGAGTGAGAAAACACAGCAATATTGGGGAAGCTATGGGAGGTGAGCGAAAACACAGCGATATAGGGGAAGCTATGAGAGGTGCGCGAAAACACGGTGATATGGGGAAGCTATGAGAGGTTTGCGAAAAAATGCGTTATAGAGGCAGGTATGAAAGGTGAGTGAAAACACATCGATACAGGTGAAGGTATGAGAGGTGCAAAAAAACACAACGACATAGGGGAAGGTATGCGAGTTACGTGAAAACACGGCAATCTAGAGGAAGGTATGAGAGGTGCGCGAAAACACAGTGATACAGGGGAAGCTATGGAAGGTGTGCAAACACACATCGATATACTTGAAGGTATGAGAGGTGTGCGAAAACACAACGATACAGTGGAAGCTATGAGAGGTGCGCAAAAACACAGCGCTATAGGGGAAGGTATGAGATGTCTGCGAAAAAATGCGTTATAGGGGCACGTATGAAAGGTGCGTGAAAACACATCAATACAGGTGAAGCTATGAGAGGTGCACAAAAACACAACGACATAGGGGAAGGTATGCGAGGTGCGCGAAAACACGGCAATCTAGAGGAAGGTATGACAGGTGCGCGAAAACTCAGTGATACAAGGGAAGCGATGGAAGGTGTGCAAACACACATCGATATACTTGAAGGTCTGAGAGGTGTGCGAAAACACAACGATACAGTGGAAGCTATGAGAGGTGCGCAAAAACACAGCGCTATGGGGAAGGTATGAGAGGTGCAAAAAATTACAGCGATGTCGGGATGCTATGGGAGGTGTGCGAAAACACAACGAAACAGTGGAAGGTATAAGAGGTGCACGAAAATATAGCCATATTGGGGAATCTATGGGAGGTGCGCGAAAACACAGCGATGCAGGGAAAGCTATGAGAGGTGCACGAAAACATTGCAATATATGGAAAGCTATGAGAGGTGCACGAGAACACAATGATATAGGGGAAGGTATGATAGGCACGTGAAAACACAGCAATGTAGGGGAACCTATGGGAGGTGCACGGAAACACAGCGATATAGGGGAAGTTATGAGAGGTGCGGGAAAACACATCGATATAGCGGAACCTATGAGACATGCGCGGAAACGCAGTGATATAGTGGAAGGTATGAGAGGTGCGCGGAAACACAGCGATATATAGGAAGCTATCGGAGGTGCACGAAAACAGAGCATTTTAGGGAAAGGTATGAGAGTTGCAAGAAAACGCAGCAATATAGGGGAAGCTACGGGAGGTGCGTGGAAAGACGGCGATATAGGTGAAGGTATGAGAAGTGCACGAAAACACAGCGATGGAGGGGAATCTATGCGAGGTGCGCGAGATCACGGCAATATGGGGGAAGATATGAGAGGTACGCAAAAACACAGCGAATTGGGGAAAGCGATGAGAGGTGCACGAAAACATCGCAATATATGGGAAGCTATGAGAGGTGCGCAAAAACACGGCGAAAAATGGGAAGCTACGGGAGGTGCGCGAAAACAGAACGATATAGGGGAAGGTATGAGAGGTGCAAGAAAACACAGCGATATAGGGGAAGCTATGGTAGGTACGTGAAAACATGGCGTTATGGGGGAAAGTATGAGAGGTGCGCGAAAACACAGCGATGTAGGGGAAAGTATGAGTGGTGCGCGAAAACACAACGATATATGGGAAGCCAGGGAAGGTGCACGACAACAGAGAGATACCGGGGAAGGTAGCAGAGGTACGAGAAAATGCAGCGATATAGGGGAAGCTATGTGAGGTGCGTGAAAACACAGCGATCTAGGGGAAGCTATGAGAGGTGCGCGAAAACACAGCGATATAGGGGAAGCTATGGGAGGTGTGCGAGAAAACAGCGATACAGGGGAAGCTATGAGAGGTCTGCGAAAACACCCGTTATAGGGGCAGGTATCAGAGGTGTGCGAAAACACATCGATACCAGGGAAGCTACGAGAGGTGCACAAAAACACATCGATATAGAGGATGGTATAAGAGGTGCACAAAAACAAAACGACATAGGGGTAGGTATGTGAGGTACGCGAAAACACAGCGATATAGGGGAAGATATGGAAGGTGCGCAAACACGCATCGATATACTTGAAGGTATGAGAGGTGCGCGAAAACACAACGATATAGGGGAAGCTGTGCAAGGTGCGCGAAAACACAGTGATATAGGGGAAGGTATGACAGGTGCGAGAAAACACAGTGATATAGGGGAAGCCATGGGAAGTGCATGACAACAGAGCGATATAGGGGAAGTATCAGAGGAGTGAGAAAACACAGCAATATTGGGGAAGCTATGGGAGGTGAGCGAAAACACAGCGATATAGGGGAAGCTATGAGAGGTGCGCGAAAACACGGTGATATGGGGAAGCTATGAGAGGTTTGCGAAAAAATGCGTTATAGAGGCAGGTATGAAAGGTGCGTGAAAACACATCGATACAGGTGAAGGTATGAGAGGTGCACAAAAACACAGCGATATAGGGAAAGCTATAAGGGGTGCGCGAAAACGCAGCGATCTATGGGAAGTTATGAGAGGTGTGCGAAAACATCGCCATATATGGCAAGCTATGAGAGGAGTGCGAAATCACAGTGATAAAGGGGAAGATATGAGAGGTGCTCGATATCACAGCGATATAGGGGAAGATGTGAGAGGTGCGTGAAAACACGACGATATAGGGGAAGCTATGAGAGGTGCGAGAAAACACAACGATATAGGGGAATCTATGGAAGTGCTCAAAAGCACAGCGATAATGGGAAGGTATGGGAGGTGCGCAAAAACACAGGGTTATAGGGTAAGATATGAGAGGTGCACGAAATCACAGTGATATCAGGATGCTATGGGAGGTGTGCGAAAACACAGCGATGTAGGGGAAGTTATAAGAGGTGCATGAAAACACAGCCATATTGGGGAATCTATAGGAGGTGTGCGAAAACACAGCGATTTGGGGAAAGCGATGAGAGGTGTCCGAGAACGTCGCAATATATGGGAAGCTATGAAAGGTGTGCGAAAACACGGCGAAAAAGGGGAAGCTATGCGAGGTGTATGAAAACACTGCAATATAGGGGAATGTATGAGAAGTGCGCGAAAACACACCGGTAGAGTGGAAGGTATGAGAGGTGCGCAAAAACTCAACGATATAGCGGAAGATATGCAAGGTGCCTGAAAACACATCTATATAGGGGAAGCCATGAGAGGGGAGCGTTATCTGAGCGATATATGTGACGGTATGAGAGGTTCACAAAAACACAGTGATGTAGGGGAAGCTATGGGAGGTGCGCGAAAACATAGCGATATAGGGAAAGCTATGAGAGGTGCGCGAAAACGCAGTGATATATGGGAAGCTACGACAGGTGCGCGAAAACAGCGTGATATAGGGGAAGTTATGAGAGGTGAGAGAAAACACAGCGATATAGTGGAAGCTATGGGAGGTGTGTGAAAACACGGCATTATAGTAGAAAGTATGAGAGGTGCACGAAAACTCTGCGATGTAGAGGAAGGTATGAGTGGTGCACGAAAACACAGCGAAATATGGGAAGCCATGGGAAGTGTATGACAACAGAGCGATATAGGGGAAAGTATCAGAGGAATGAGAAAACACAGCGATATTGGGGAAGCTATGGGAGGTGTGCGAAAACATGACGATATAGGAGACGATATGTGAGGTGCCCGAAAACACAGCAATCTACGGGAAGTTATGAGAGGTGTGCGAAAACATCACCATATATGGCAAGCTATGAGAGGTGTGCGAAAACACAGCGATACAGGGGAAGGTATGAGAGGTGCTGGATAACACAGTGATATAGGGGAAGATGTGAGAGGTGCGTGAAAACACGACGATATAGGGGAAGCTATAAGAGGTGCGCGAAAACACAGTGATATAAGGGAAGGTATCAGAGGTGTGCGAAAACACAATGATATTAGGGAAGTTATGGGAGGTGCGCGAAAACATCGCCATATATGGCAAGCTATGAGAGGTGTGCGAAAACACAGCCATATTGGGGAAGCTATGTGAGGTGCACCAGAACACGGCAATATGGGGGAAGATATGAGAGGTGCGCAAAAACACAGCTATTTGGGGATAGCGATGAGAGGTGCGCAAAAAAATCGCAATATATGGGAAGCTATGAGAGGTGCGCGAAAACACGGCGAAAAAGCGGAAGCTATGCGAGGTGCGTGAAAACACAGCGATATAGGGGAAGGTATGAGAGATCTGCGAGAAAACGCGTTATATGGGCAGGTATGAGAGGTGCGCGAAAACACATCGATACAGGGGAAGCTACGAGAGGTGCGTGAACACATCGATATAGTGGAAGGTATGAGAGGTGCGCTACAACACAACGATATAGAGGAAGGTTTGTGAGGTGCGCGAAACCACGGTGATATAGGGGAAGCTATGAGAGGGGAGCATTATCTCAGCGATAATTGGACGGTATGAGAGGTGCACAAAAACACAGCCATATAGGGGAAGCTATGGGAGGTCCGCGAATGCATAGCGATATAGGGAAAGCTATGAGAGGTGCGCGTATACGCAGCGATATAGGGGAAGCTACGAGAGGTGCGCGAAAACAGAGCGATATAGGAGAAGGTGTGAGAGCTCTGCGAGAAAACGCGTTATAGGGGCAGGTAAGAGAGGTGCGCGAAAACACATCGATACAGGGGAAACTACGAGAGGTGCCCGAACTCATCGATATAGTGGAAGGTATGAGAGGTGCGCAAAAACTCAACGATATAACGGAAGGTATTCGAGGTGCGCAAAAACTCAGCGATATAGGGGAAGATATGAGAGGTGCGCGAAAACACAGTGATATAGGGGAAGCTATGAGAGGGGAGCATTATCTGAGCGATATATGGACGGTATAAGAGGTGCACAAAAACACAGCGATATAGGAAACGCTATGAGAGGTGCGTGAAAACGCAATGATATATGGGAAGCTACGAGGTGTGCGTGAAAACACAGTGATACAGGGGAAGCTATGAGAGGGCTGTAAAAACACGCGTTATAGGGGTAGGTATGAGGAAAATGCGAAAACTCATCGATATCAGGGAAGCTACGAGAGGTGCGCGAAAACACGTTGATATATGGAAGATATGAGAGGTGCACAAAAACAACACGATATAGGGGTAGGTATGCGAGTTGCGCGAAAACACAGCGATATTGGGGAAGCTAAGAGAAGTGCGCGAAAGCAGAGCGATATAGGGGAAGGTATGAGAGGTGAGAGAAAACACAGCTATTTAGTGGAAGTTATGGGAGGTGTGTGAAAGCACGGCATTATATTAGAAAGTATGAGAGGTACACGAAAACACAGCGATGTAGGGGATGCTATGTGAGGTGCCCGAAAACACAGCGATCTATGGGAAGTTATGAGAGGTGTGCGAAAACATCGCCATATATGACAAGCTATGAGAGGTGTGCAAAAACATCGCCATATATGGTAAGCTATGAGAGGTGTGCGAAAACTGCGATATAGCGGAAGCTATGGGAGGTATGCGAAAACAAAGCGATATAGGGGAAGATGTGAGAAGTGCGCGAAAACACGATGATATAGGGGAAGCAATAAGACGTACGCGAAAACACAGCGATATAGGGGAAGGTATCAGAGGTGTGCGAAAACACAATGATATTGTGGAAGGTATTGGAGGTTCTGGAAAACACAGCGATATAGGAGAAGCTATGAGAGGTGTGCGAAAACACAATGATACAAGGGAAGCTATGAGAGGTCTGTAAAAACACGCGTTATAGGGGCAGGTATGAGAAAAATGCGAAAACTCATCGATATCAGGGAAGCTACGAGAGGTGCACGAAAACACATTGATATATGGAAGATATGAGAGGTGCACAAAAACAACACGATATAGGGGTAGGTATGCGAGTTGCGCGAAAACACAGCGATATAGGGGAAGGTATGAGAGATCTGCGAGAAAACGCGTTATATTGGCAGGTATGAGAGGTTCGCGAAAACACATCGATACAGGGGAAGCTACGAGAGGTGCGTGAACACATCGATATAGTGGAAGGTATGAGAGGTGCGCAAAAACATAATGATATAGCGGAAGGTGTGCGAGATGCGCGAAAACACGGCGATATAGGGGAAGCTATGAGAGGTGTGCGAAAACAGCGATATGGCAGAAGCAGTGGGAGGTATGCGAAAACACAGCAATATATGGGAAGCCATGAAAGCTGTTTGATAACGCAGCGATATAGGGAAAGATGTGAGCGGTTCGCGAAAACCTGGCAATATAGCGGAAGGTATCAGAGGTGTGCGAAAACACAGTGATATTGGGGAAGCTATGGGAGGTGCGGGAAAACACAGCGATATAGGAGAAGCTATGAGAGGTGCGCAAAAACACAGTGATTTCGGGAAAGCGATGAGAGGTGCGGGAAAACATCGCAATATATGGAAGGCTATGAGAGGTGCGCGAAAACATGGCGAAAAATGGGACGCTATGGGAGATTCGTGAAAACACATCGATACTGTGGAAGGTATGAGAGGTGCGCGAAAACACAACGATATATGGGAAACTATCAGAGGTCTGCAAAACCACGTGTTATAGGGGCAGGTATGAGAAGTGTGCCAAAACACATCGATACTAGGGAAGCTACGAGAGGTGCGCAATAACACATCGATATAGTGGAAGGTATAAGAGGTGCACAAAAACAAAACGACATAGGGGTAGGTATGCGAGGAGCGCGAAAACACAGAGATATAGAGGAAGCTATGGAAGGTGCGCAAACACACATCAATATACTTGAAGGTATGAGAGGTGCGCGAAAACATAACGATATAGGGGAAGCTATGCAAGGTGCGCGAAAACACAACGATATAGGGGAAGCTATGAGAGCTGCGAGAAAACACAGCGATATAGGGGAATCTATGGGAGGTGCTCGAAAACACAGCTATAATGGGAAGGTATGGGAGGTGCGCAAAAACACAGCACTATAGGGTAAGATATGAGAGGTGCACAAAATCACAGCGGTATCGGGGAAGCTATGGGAGGTGTGCGAAAACACAGCGAAACAGGGGAAGGTATAAGAGATGCATGAAAACACAGCCATATTGGGGAATCTATGGGAGGTGCGCAAAAACACAGCGATTTGGGGAAAGCGATGAGAGGTATCCGAAAACATCGCAATATATGGGAAGCTAAAAGAGGTGCACGAAAACATGGCGAAGAAAGGGAAGCTATGGGAGGTGTATGAAAATACAGCGATATAGGGGAAGGTATGAGAATTGCGTGAAAACACATCCATATAGTGTAAGGTATGCGAGGTGCGCGAAAACACAGCGATATAGGGGAAGCTATGAGAGGTCTACGAGGAAACGCATTATAGTGGAAGGTATGACAGGTGCGCAAAACCTCAATGATATAGCGGAAGGCATGTGAGGTGCGCAAAAACACAGCGATATAGGGGAAGCTATGAGAGGTGCACGAAAACACGGTGATATAGGGGAAGCTATGAGAGGGGAGCGTTATCTGAGCGATATATGGGACGGTATGAGAGGTGCACAAAAACACAGCGATATAGGGGAATCTATGGGAGGTGCGCGAAAACATAACGATATAGGGAAAGCTATGAGAGGTGCGCGAAAACGCAGCGATATATGGGAAGCTACGAGACGTGCGCGAAAACAGAGCGATTTAGGGGAAGGTATGAGAGGTGAAAGAAAACACAACAATATAGTGGAAGCTATGGGAGGTGTGTGAAAACACGGCATTATAGTAGAAAGTATGAGAGGTGCACAAAAACACAGCGATGTAGGGGAAGGTATGAGTAGTGCACGAAAAAACAGCGATATTTGGGAAGCCATGGGAAGTGCATGACAACAGAGCGATATAGTGGAAAGTATCAGAGGAGTGAGAAAACACAGCGATATTGGGGAAGCTATGCGAGGTGTGCGAAAACATGGCAATACAGGAGACGCTATGTGAGGTGCCCGAAAACACAGTGATCTACAGGAAGTTATGAGAGGTGTGTGAAAACATCGCCATATATGGCAAGCTATGAGAGGTGAGCGAAAACACAGCGATACAGGGGAAGGTATGAGAGGTGCTCGATAACACAGCGATATAGGGGAAAATGTGAGAGGTGCGCGAAAACACAACGATATAGGGGAATGTATCAGAGGTGTGCGAAAACACAATGATATTAGGGAAGCTATGGGAGGTGTGTGAAAACACAGCGATACAGGGGAAGGTATGAGACTTGCGCGACAACACAGCCATATTGGGGAAGCTATAAGTGGTGCGCGAAAACACAGCAATGTAGGGGAAGTTATGGGAGGTGCACGACAACACAGCGACATAGGGGAAGGTTTCAGAGGTGAGAGAAAACACAGCGATGTAGGGGAAGCTATGGGAGGTGCGAGAAAACACAGCAATATAGGGGTAGGTATGCGAGGTGTGTGAAAACACAGTGCTATATGTGAAATTATGGGAGGTTCGCTAAAACACGGTGATATAGGCACAGCTGTGAAAGGTCAGCAAAAACACAGCGATATAGGGGAAGGTATGAGAGGTGCACGAAAACACAGCGATTTGGGGGAAGCTATGAGAGGTGCGTGAAATCAATGCAATATATGGAAAGCTATGAGAGGTGCACGAAAACACAGCAACAGAGGGGAGGGTATGATAGGCATGCAAATACACAGCGATGTAGGTAAACCTATGGGAGGTGCATGAAAACACAGCGATATAGGCGAAGTTGTGAGCGGTGCGCGAAAACACCGATATAGCGGAGGCTACGAGAGGTGCGCGAAAACACAGCGATATAGTGGAAGGTATGAGAGGTGCGTGAAAACACAATGATAGATGGGAAGCTATGGGGGGTGCACGAAAACAGAACGATATAGGGGAAGGTATGAGAGGGGCAAGAAAACACAGCAATATAGTGGAAGCTATGGGAGGTGCGTGAAAAGACCGAGATATAGGAGAATCTATGAGAAATGCGTGAAAACACAGAGATGTAGGGGAAGGTATGAGGGGTGCGCGAGAACACAGCGATGTATGGGAAGCCAGGGGAGGTGCACGGCAACAGAGAGATATAGGGGATGCTATGGGAGGTGCGTGAAAACACAGCGATCTAAGGGAAGTTATGAGAGGTGTGCGAAAATATCGCTATATATGGCAAGCTATGAGAGGTGTGCTAAAACAGCGATATAGCGGAAGCAGTGGGAGGTATGCGAAAACACAGCAATATATGGGAAGCCATGAAAGCTGTTTGATAACACAGTGATATAGGGAAAGATGTGAGATGTGTGCGAAAACTCGGCAATATAGGGGAAGGTATCAGAGGTGAGCAAAAACACAATGATATTGGGGAAGCCATGAGAGGCGCGGGAAAACACAGCGATATAGGAGAAGCTACGAGAGGTGCGCAAAAACACAGTGATTTGGGGAAAGAGTGACAGGTGCGGGAAAACATTGCAACATATGGGAAGCTATGAGAGGTGCGCGAAAACACGGGGAAAAATGGGAAGTTATGGGAGATGCGTGAAAACACAGCGATATAGGGGAGGTATGAGAGGTGGCGAAAGCACATCGATATATTGGAAGGTATGAGAGGTGCGTGAAAACACAACGATATAGAGGAAGCTACGGGAGTTGTGCGAAATCACAGCAATGTCGGGGAAGCCACGGGAGTTGTGCGAAATCACAGCGATGTCGGGGAAGCTATGGGAGGTGTGTGAGTGCACAGCGATACAGGGGAAGGTATAAGAGGTGCACGAAAACACAGCCATATTGGGGAATCTATGGGAGTTGCGCGAAAGCACAGCGATGTAGAGGAAGCTAGGTGAGGTGTACCAGAACACAGCAATATGGGGGAAGATATGAGAGGTGCGCGAAAACACGGTGAAAAAGGGGAAGCTATGCGAGGTGCATGAAAACACATCGACATAGTGGAAGGTATGTGAGGTGCGCAAAAACATAGCGATATAGGGGAATCAATGAGAGGTCTGAGAGAAAATGCGTTATAGGGGCAGTTATGTGAGGTGCGCGAAAACACATCGATACAGGGGAAGCTACGAGAGGTGCGCGAAAACACGGCGCTATAGGGGATGGGATAAGAGGTGCGCGAGAACACATCAATACAGGGGAAGCTACGAGAGGTGCGCGAACACATCGATATAGTGGAAGGTATGAAAGGTGCGCAAAAACTCAAAGATATAGTGGAAGGTATGCAAGGTGCGTGAAATCACAGCGATATAGGGGAAGCTATGAGAGGTGCGTGAAAACACGGCGATATAGGGGAAGCTATGAGAGAGGAGCGTTATCTCAGCGATATATGGGACGGTATGAGAGCTGCACAAAAACAGCGATATAGGGGAAGCTATGGGAAGTGCGCCAAAACATAGCGATATAGGGAAAGCTACGAGAGGTGCGCGAAAACAGAGCGATATAGGGGAAGGTATGAGAGGTGAAAGAAAACACAGCGATACAGTGGAAGCTATGGGAGGTGTGTGAAAACACGGCATTACAGTAGAAAGTATGAGAGGTGGACAAAAACACAGCGATGTAGGGGATGGTATGAGTGGTGCACGAAAACACAGCGATATATGGGAAGCCATGGGAAGTGCACGACAGCAGAGTGATATAGGGGAAGGTATCAGAGGAGTGAGAAAACATAGAGATATATATGGGAAGCTATGGGAGGTGTGCGAAAACATGGCGATCTAGGAGACGCTATGTGAGGTGCGTGAAAACACAGCGATCTAGGGGAATTTATGAGAGGTGTGCGAAAACATCGCCATAGATGGCAAGCTATGAGAGGTGTGCGAAAACAGCGATATAGCGGAAGATATATATATATATCTTAACAAGATAAGAGCCCATGGAATTACAGGAAAGTTACATATGTGGATAGAGTTTTGGCTGATTGGCAGGAAACAGAGAGTGGGAATAAAGGGATCCTATTCTGGTTGGCTGCCGGTTACCAGTGGTGTTCCACAGGGATCAGTGTTGGGGCCGCTTCTTTTTACATTGTACATCAACGATTTGGGTTATGGAATAGATGGCTTTGTGGCTAAGTTTGCTGACGATACAAAGGTAGGTGGAGGGGCTGGTAGTGCTGAGGAAGCGAAGAGTCTTCAGAGAGACTTGGGTAGATTGGAAGAATGGGCAGAGAAGTGGCAAATGAAGTACAATGTTGGAAAATGTATGGTTATGCACTTTGGCAGAAAAAATAAACGGGCAGACTATTATTTAAATAGGGAAAGAATTCAAAGTTCTGAGATGCAACGGGACTTGGGAGTGCTCGTATGGGATTCCCTTAAAGTTAACCTCCAGGTTGAGTCAGTAGTGAAGAAGGTGAATACAATGTTGGCATTCATTTCTAGAGGAACAGAGTATAGGAGCAGGGATGTGATGTTCAGGCTCTATAAGGCGCTGGTGAGACCTCACTTGGAGTACTGTGGGCAGTTTTGGTCTCCTTATTTAAGAAATGATGTGCTGACTTTGGAGAGGGTGCAGAGAAGATTCACTAGAATGATTCCGGGAATGAGAGGGTTAACATATGAGGAACGTTTGTCCGCTCTTGGACTGTATTCTTTGGAGTTTAGGAGAATGAGGGGAGACCTCATAGAAACATTTCGAATGTTAAAAGGCATGGACAGAGTGGATGTGGCAAAGTTGTTTCACATGATGGGGGAGTCTAGTACGTGAGGGTATGACTTAAGGATTGAAGGGCGCCCTTTCAGAACAGAAATGCGAAGAAATTTTTTTAGTCAGAGGGTGGTGAATCTATGGAATTTATTGCCACGGGCAGCAGTGGAGGCCAAGTCATTGGGTGTATTTAAGGCAGAGATTGATAGGTATCTGAGTAGCCAGGGCATCAAAGGTTATGGTGAGAAGGCGGGGGAGTGGGACTAAATAGGAGAAAATGGATCAGCTCATGATAAAATGGCGGAGCAGACTCGATGGGCCGAATGGCCTACTTCTGCTCCTTATGGTCTTATGGTATGGGACATGCGCGAAAACACAGCGATGTAGGAGAGTGTATGAGAGGTGCGCGAAAACATAGCAATATAGGGGAAGTTATGAGAGGTGAAAGAAAACATAGCGATATAGTGGAAGCTATGGGAGGTATGGGAAAACACAGCAATATAGGGGAAGCTATGGGAGGTATGCGAAAACACAGCGGGATAGGGGAAGCTATGAAAGCTGCCCGATAACACAGCGACATAGGGAAAGATGTGAGAGGTGCGCGAAAACACGACGATATAGGGGAAGCTATGAGAGATGCGCGAAAACGCAGCGATATATGGGAAGCTACGAGAGGTGCGCGAAAACAGAGCGATATAGGGGAAGGTATCAGAGGTGAAAGAAAACACAGCGATATAGTGGAAGCTATGCGAGGTGTGTGAAAAGACGGAGATATAGGAGAAGAAACCAGAAATGCGCTAAAACACAGAGATGTAGGGGAAGCTATGAAAGGTCTGCGAAAAACGCGTTATAGGGGCAGGTATGAAAGGTGCGCAAAAACACATCGATACAGGGGAAGGTATGAGAGGAGGACAAAAACACGACATAGGAGAAGGTATGCGAGGTGCGTGAAAACACGGCGATCTAGGGGAAGGTATGAGAGGTGCGCGAAAACAAAGTGATATAGGGGAAGCTATGGATGGTGCGCAAACAGACATCGATGTACCTGAAGGTATGAGAGGTGCGCGAAAACACAGCGATATAGGGGAAGCCATGGGAGGTGTGTGACAACGGAGCAATATAGAGAAAGGTAACAAAGGTGCGAGAAGACACAGCGATATAGGGGAAGCTATGGGAGGTGCATGAAAACATGTCGATATAGGGGAATCTCTGTGAGGAGCGTGAAAACACAGTGATCTAGGGGAAGGTATGAGAGGTTTGTGAAAATATAGCAATATATGGCAGGCTATAAGGGGTGTGCGAAAACAGCGAGAAGCGGAAGCTATGGGAGGTATGCAAAAACACAGCAATATAGGGGAAGCTATGAGAGCTGCTTCATGACACAGCGCTTTGGGGTAGATGTGAGAGGTACGCGAAAAGACGGCGATCTAGGGGAAGCTATAAGAGGTGAGCGAAAACACAGCGATAAACGGGAAGGTATCAGAGGTGTGTGAAAACACAATGATATTGGGGAAGCTATGTGAGGTGTGGGAAAACACAGCAATATAGGAGAAGCTATGAGAGGTGCACGAAAGCACAGCCATATTGGGGAAGCTATGGGAAGTGCACGAAAACACAGCGATAATGGGACGGTATGGGAGGTGCACGACAACAGAGCGATATAGGGGAAGGTTTCAGAGGTGCGAGAAAACACAGCGATATAGGGGAAGCTATGGGAGATGCGCGAAAACACTGCAATATACGGGATGCTCTGAGACATGCGCGAAAACACAGCGATATAGGGGTAGGTATGCGAGGTGCGTGAAAACACAGTGATATATGGGAAGCTATGGGAGGTGCGCGAAAACACAGCGATATAGGGGAAGGCATGAGAGGTGCGCGAAAACACAGCGATATAGGGGAAGCTATAAGAGGTGCCAGAAAACAAAGTGATATAGGGGAAACTATGGATGGTGCACAAACACACATCGATGTACCTGAATGTATGAGAGGTGCGCGAAAAAGAAACAATATAGAGGAAGCGATGCGAGGTACGCGAAAGCACAGCGATATAGGGGAAGCTATGAGAGGTGCCAGAAAACACAGCGATGTAGGGGAACCTATGGGAGGTGCATAATAACAGAGCGATATGGGGGAAGTTATGAGAGGTGCGAGAAAACAAGGCGATATAGGAGAACGTATGAGAGGTGCACGAAAACACAGCGATATAGGGGAAGCCATGGGAGGTGTGTGACAACGGAGCGATATAGGGGAAGGTAACAGAGGTGCGAGAAGACACAGAGATATAGGGGAAGCTATGGGAGGTGCATGAAAACATGGCGATATAGGGCAAGCTCTGTGAGGAGCGTGAAAACACAGCGATCTAGGGGAAGGTATGAGAGGTTTGTGAAAATATAACAATATACGGCAGGCTATGAGGGGTGTGCGTAAACAGCGAGAAAGCGGAAGCTATGGGAGGTATGCAAAACACAGCAATATAGGGGAAGCTATGAGAGCTGCTTCATGGCACAGCGATATAGTGGTAGATGTGAGAGGTACGAGAAAAGACGGCGATCTAGGGGAAGCTATAAGAGGTGAGCGAAAACACAGCAATATACGGGAAGGTATCAGAGGTGTGCGAAAACACAATGATATTGGGGAAGCTATGTGAGGTGCGGGAAAACACAGCAATATAGGAGAAGCTATGAGAGGTGTGCGAAAGCACAGCCATATTGGGGAAGCTATGGGAAGTGCACGAAAACACAGCGATAATGGGACGGTATGGGAGGTGCACGACAACAGAGCGATATAGGAGAAGGTTTCAGAGGTGCGAGAAAACACAGCGATATAGGGGAAGCTATGGGAGGTGCGCGAAAACACTGCAATATACAGGATGCTCTGAGACGTGCGCGAAAACACAGCGATATAGGGGTAGGTATGCGAGGTGCGTGAAAACACAGTGATATATGGGAAGCTATGGGAGGTGCGCGAAAACACAGCGATATAGGCACACCTGTGAGAGGTCAGCAAAAACACAGCGATTTAGGGGAAGGTATGAGAGGTGCGCAAAAACAGAAGAATATAGGGGAACGATGTGAGGTGTGCGAAAACACAGCGATACAGGGGAAACTATGAGAGGTGCACGAAAACAGTGATTTGGGGGAAGCAATGAGAGGTGCACAAAAACATTGCAATATATGGAAAGCTATGAGAGCTGCACGAGAACACAGTGATATAGGGGAAGGTATGATAGGCACTCGAAAACAGAGCGATGTAGAGGAAGGTATGAGAGGTGAACGAAAACACAAGGATGGAGGGGAAGCTATGCGAGGTGCGCCAGATGACGGCAATATGTGAGATAATATGGAAGGTACGCAAAAACACAGCGATTTGGGGAAAGCGATGAGAGGTGCGCGAGAACACAGTGATATACGGGAAGGTATGATAGGCACTCGAAAACAGAGCGATGTAGGAGAACCAATGGGAGGTGCATGAAAACACAGCGATATAGGGGAAGTTATGAGAGGTGCATGAAAATACATCGATATAGTGGAAGCTACGAGAGGTACACGGAAACGCAGCGATGTAGTGGAAGGTATGAGAGGTGTGCAAAAACATAGCGATATATGGAAACTATGGGAGGGGCACGAAAACAGAGCGATGGAGGGGAAGCTATGCGAGGTGCGCCAGATGATGGCAGTATGGGAGAAGATATGAGAGGTACGCAAAAACACAGCGATTTGGGGATGGCGATGAGAGGTGCGCGAAAACATCAAAATATATGGGAAGCTATGAGAGGTGCGCAAAAACACAGCGATGTAGGGGAACGTATGAGGAGTGCACGAAAACTCAGCGATATATGGGAAGCCAGGGGAGGTGCACGACAACAGAGAGACATAGGGGAAGGTAGCAGAAGTGCGAGAAAACACAGCGATATAGGGGAAGATATGGAAGATGTGCGAAAACATGGCAATATAGGGGACGCTATGTGAGGTGCGTGAAAACACAGCGATCTTGGGGAAGCTATGAGAGGTGTGCAAAAACAGCGATTTAGCGGAAGCAGTGGGAGGTATGCGAAAACACAGCAATACAGGGGAAGCTATGAAAGCTGTTTGGTAACACAGCGATATAGGGAAAGATGTGAGAGGTGCGCGGAAACGCAGTGATACCAGAGAAGTTACGAGAGGTGCGCGAAAACACATTGATATAGTGGCAGGTATGAGAGGTGCACAAAAACAAAACGACATAAAGGGTAGGTATGCAAGGTGCGCGAAAACACATTGATATAGGGGAAGTTATGAGAGGTGCGAGAAAACACAGTGATACAGGGGAAGGTATGAGAGGTGCACAAAAACACAAAAACATAGTGGACATTATGCGAGGTGCGCGAAAACACGGCGACTAGGGGAAAGTATGAGAGGTGTGCGAAAACACAGCGATATAGGGGAAGCTATGAGAAGTGCCAGAAAACATAGTGATATAGGGGAAGCTATGGAAGGTGGGCAAACTCACTTCGATATACCTGATGGTATGTGAGGTGCGCGAAAACAAGGTGATATAGGAGAAAGTATGAGAGGTGTACGAAAACACAGTGATATATGGAAAGCTATGGGAGGTTTGCGACAATGGAGCGGTATAGGGGAAGGTAACAGAGGTGCAAGAAGACACAGCGATATAGGGGAAGCTATGGGAGGTGCGCGAAAACACAGCAATATAGGGGAAGCTCTGAAACATGCGCGAAAACACAGCGATATGGGGTAGGTATGCTAGGTGTGTGAAAACACAGTGATATATGTGAAGATATGGGAGGTGCACGAAAACACGGCGATATAGGCACAGCTGTGAGAGGTCAGCAAAAACACAGCGATATAGGGCAGGTATGAGAGGTGCGCGAGAACAAAGCAATATAGGGGACCTATGTGAGGTGTGTGAAAACACAGTGATTTGGGGGAAGCTATGAGAGGTGCACAAAAACATTGCAATATATGGAAAGCTATGAGAGCTGCACGAGAACACAGTGATATAGGAGAAGGTATGATAGGCACTCGAAAACAGAGAGATGTAGGAGAAGGTATGAGAGGTGCGCAAAAACACAACAACATAGGGGACGTTATGTGAGGTGCGCGAAAACACGGCGATCTAGGGGAAGGTATGAGAGGTGCGCGAAAACACAGCGACATAGGGGAAGCTATGAGACGTGCCAGAAAACACAGTGATATAGGGTAAGCTATGGAAGGTGCGCAAACACACATCGATATACCTGAAGGTATGAGAGGTGTGCGAAAACAAGGTGATATAGGAGAAAGCATGAGACGTGCACGAAAACACAGCGATATATGGAAAGCTATGGGAGGTTTGCGACAACGGAGCGATATAGGGGAAGGTAACAGAGGTGCCAGAAGACACAACGAAATAGGGGAAGCTATGGGAGGTGCACGAAAACATGGCGATCTAGGGGAAGCTATGAGAGTTTTGCGAAAATATAGCAGTATATAGCAGGGTATGAGATGTGTGCGAAAACAGCGAAAAAGCGGAAGCTATGGGAGGTATGCAAAAACACAGCAATATAGGGGAAGCTATGAGAGCTGTTTGATAACACAGCGATATAGGGGTAGGTGTGAGAGGTACGCGAAAATACGGCGATCTAGGGGAAGCTATAAGAGGTGAGCGAAAACACAGCAATATACGGGAAGGTATCAGAGGTGTGCAAAAACACAATGATATTGGGGAAGCTAAGTGATGTGTGGGAAAATACTGCAATCTAGGAGAAGCTATGAGAGGTGCGCGAAAGCACAGCCATATAGGGGAAGCTATGGGAAGTGCACGAAAACACAGCGATAATGGGACGGTATGGGAGGTGCACGACAACAGAGCGATATAGGGGAAGGTTTCAGAGGTGAGAGAAAACACAGTGATATAGGGGAAGCTATGGGAGGTGTGCGAAAACACAGCGATATAGGGGTAGGTATGCGAGGTGTGTCAAAACACAATGATATTTGGGAAGCTATGCCAGGTGTGCGAAAACACAACGATATAGTGGAAGCTATGAGAGGTGCGTGAAAACACAGCGATTTGGGGGAAGCTATGGGAGGTGCACGAAAACATTGCAATATATGGAAAGCTATGAGAGCTGCACAAGAACACAGTGATATAGGGGAAGGTATGATAGGCACTCGAAAACAGAGAGATGTAGGGGAAGGTATGAGAGGTGCGCAAAAACACAACAACATAGGGGACGTTATGCGAGGTGCGCGAAAACACGGCGATCTAGGGGAAGGTATGAGAGGTGCGCGAAAACATAGCGATATACGGGAAGCTATGGGAGGTGCACGAAAACAGAGCGATGGAGGGGAAGCTATGTGAGGTGTGCGAAAATATCGCCATATATGGCAAGCTATGAGAGGTGTGCAAAAACAGCGATTAGCGGAAGCAGTGGGAGGTATGCGAAAACACAGCAATATAGGGGAAGCTTGAAAGCTGCTCGATAACACAGCGATATAGGGAAAGATATGAGAGGTGCCCGAAAACGCGGCGATATAGGGGAAGGTATCAGAGGAGTGCGAAAACACAATGATATTGGGGAAGCTATGTGAGGTGCGGGAAAACACAGCAATATAGGAGAAACTCTGAGAGGAGCGCATAAACACAGTGATTTGGGGAAAGCAATGAGAGGTGCGGGAAAACATCGCAATATATGGGAAGCTATGATAGGTGCGCGAAAACACGGCGAAAAATGGGTAGTTATAGAAGGTGCATGAGAAAACAGCAATATGGGGAAGGTATGAGAGGTGGCGAAAACACATCGATATAGTGGAAGGTATTCGAGGTGCGCAAAAACACATCTATATAGCGGAAGCTATGAGAAGTCTGCAAAAACACGCGTTATAGAGGCAGGTATGAGAGGTGCGTGAAAACACATCAATACCAGGGAAGCTACAAGAGGTGAGCAAACACACATCGATATACTTCAAGTTATGAGAGGAGCGCGAAAACACAACAATATAGGGTAAGCTATGCAAGGTGCGCGAAAACACAGCGATATAGGGCAAGCGATGGGAGGTGCGTGAAAACACAGCGTTATGGGAGAAAGTATGACAGGTGCACGAAAACAGAGTGATGTAGGTGAAGGTATGAGAGGTGCGCGAAAACTCAGCGATATATGGGAAGCCATGGGAAGTGCACGACAACAGCCATATATAGGGGAAGGTGGCAGAGGTGCGTGAAAACACAGCGATCTAGGGGAAGCTATGAGAGGTTCACGAAAACATGGCGATATAGGGGAAGCTCTTTGAGGAGCGTGAAAACACAGCGATCAAGAGGAATCTCTGAGAGGTTTGCGAAAATATAACAATATATGGCAAGCTATGAGAGGTGTACGAAAACAGCAAGGAAGCGGAAACAATGGGAGGTATGCAAAAGCACAGCAATATAGGGGAAGCTATGAGAGCTGCTTGATAACACAGCGATATGGGGTAGATGTGAGAGGTGCGCGAAAACACCGCGATCTAGGTGAAGCTATAAGAGGTGAGCGAAAACACAGCGATATACGGGAAGGTATCAGAGGTGTGCGAAAACTCAATGATATTGGGGAAGCTATGTGAGATGCGGGAAAACAGAACAATATAGGAGAAGCTATGAGAGGTGCGCAAAAGCACAGCCATATTGGGGAAGTTATGGGAAGTGCACGACAACACAGCGATAATGGGACGGTATGGGAGGTGCACGACAACAGAGCGATATAGGGGAAGCTATGGGAGGTGCAAGAAAACACAGCAATATAGGGGTAGGTATGTGAGGTGTTTGAAAACACAGTGCTATATGGGAAATTATGGGAGGTTCGCGAAAACACGGCGATATAGGCACAGCTGTGAAAGGTCAGCAAAAACACAGCGATATAGGGGAAGGTATGAGAGGTGCGCGAAAACTCAGCGATTTGGGGAAGCTATGAGAGGTGCACGAAAACATTGCAATATATGGAAATCTATGACAGGTGCATGAGAATACAGCGATATAGGGGAAGAAATGATAGGCACGCAAAAACACAGCGATGTAGGGGAACCTATGGGAGGTGCATGAAAACGCAGTGATATAGGGGAAGCTACAAGAGGTGCGCGGAAACGCAGCGATATAGTGGAAAGTATGAGAGGTGCACGAAAACACAGCAATATATGGGAAGCTATGGCAGGTGCACAAAAACAGCGATATAGGGGAAGGTAATGAGAGGTACAAGAAAACACAGCAATATAGTGGAAGCTACGGGAGGTGCGTGGAAAGACGGCGATATAGGTGAAGGTATGAGAGGTGCGTGAAAACACAGCGATGGAGGGGAAGCTGTGCGAGGTGTGCCAGATCACAGCAATATGGGCGAAGATATGAGAGGTACGCAAAAACACAGCATTTGGGGATAGCGATGAGAGGTGTGCAAAAACATCACAATATATGTGAAGCTATGAGAGGTGCGCGAAAACACGGCGAAAAATGGGAAGCTGTGGGAGGTGCGAGAAAACAGAGTGATATAGGAGAAGGTATGAGGGGTGCGAGAAAACACAGCGATATAGGGGAAGCTATGGGAGGTGCGTAAAAACCCGGCATTATGGGAGAAAGTATGAGAGGTGCGCGAAAACACAGCAATATAGGGGAGTTATGGAAGGTCTGCGAAAACACGGCGATATAGGTGAAAGTATGAGAGGTGCGCGAAAAGTCAGTGATATGGGGGAAGCTCTGAGAGGTGCTCGAAAACACTGCGATATTGGGGAACATATGAAAGGTGCGCAAAAACACATCGATATTGGCGAAGCTACGAGAGGTGTGCGAAAATACATTGATATAGTTGAAGGTGTGAGAGGTGTGGGAAAACACGACGATATAGGAGAAGCTATGTGAGGTGCTCGAAAACACAACGATATAAGGGAAGCTATGAGAGGTGCAAGGAAACAGTGATATTTGGGAAGCTATGGGAGGCGCGTGAAGACATAGCGATATAGGGAATACCATGAGAGGTGCATGAAAATGCAGCGATATATCGGAAGCTACGGGAGGTGCGCGAATACAGAGCAATATAGGGGAATGTATGAGAGGTGCGCGAAAACACAGCGACGTAGGGGAAGGTATGAGAGGTGCACGAAAACATGGCGTTATAGGGGAAGCTCTTTGAGGAGCATGAAAACACAGCGATCGAGGGGAATCTATGAGAGGTTTGCGAAAATATAGCAATATATGGCAAGCTAAGAGAGGTGTGCAAAAACAGCGAGAAACCGGAAGCTATGGGAGGTATGCGAAAACACAGCAATATAGGGGAAGCTATGAGAGCTGCTTGATAACACAGCGATATAGGGGTAGATGTGAAAGGTGCGCGAAAACACGGCGATCTAGGGGAAGCTATAAGAGGTGAGCGAAAACAGAGCGATATACGGGAAGGTTTCAGAGGTGTGCGAAAACACAATGATATTGGGGAAGCTATGTGGGGTGCGGGAAAACACAGCAATATGGGAGAAGCTATGAGAGGTGCGTGAAAGCACAGCCATATTGGGGAAGATATGGGAAGTGCATGAAAACACAGCGATAATGGGACGGTCTATAATATAATGCTCTGTTTGCGCGCACCTCCCGTAGCTTCCGATATATCGCTGCGTTTTCACGCACCTCTCATAGCATTCTCTATATCGCTATGTCTTCACGCGCCTCCCATAGCTTCCCCTATATCGCTGTGTTTTTGTGCACCTCTCATACTGTCCCATATATCGCTGAGATAACGCTTCCCTCTCGAACACCTCGCATACCTACCCCTATATCGCTGTGTTTTTGCTGACCTCTCACAGCTGTGCCTATATCGCCGTGTTTTCGCGCACCTCCCATAGCTTCCCATATATCACTGTGTTTTCATGCACCTCGCATACCTACCCCTATATCGCTGTGTTTTCGCACACGTCTCAGAGCTTCCCCTATATTGCTGTGTTTTCGCGCACCTCCCATAGCTTCCCCTATATCGCTGTGTTTTCTCGCACCTCTGAAACCTTCCACAATATCGCTCTGTTGTCGTGCACCTCCCATACTGTCCCATTATCGCTGTGTTTTCGTGCACTTCCCATAGCTTCTCCAATATGGCTGTGCTTTCTCTCACCTCTCATAGCTTCTCCTATATCGCTGTGTTTTCCCACACCTCATATAGCTTCCCCAATATCCTGTGGTTTCGCCCACCTCTGATACCTTCCCATATGTCGCTGTGTTTTCGCATACCTCCCATAGCTTCCGCTTTCGTGATGTTTTTGCACACCTCTCATAGCTTGCCATATATTGCTATATTTTCAAAAACCTCTCATAGCTTCCCCTAGATAGCAGCGTTTACACGCTCCTCACAGAGCTTCCACTATATCACCATGTTTTCGTGCACCTCCCATAGCTTCCCCTATATCGCTGTGTCTTCTCACACCTCTGGTACCTTCCCCTATATTGCTCTGTTGTCGCACACCTCCCATGGCTTCCCATATATCACTGTGTTTTTGTGCACCTCTCATACTTCCTCCTATATCGCCGTGTTTTCTCGCACCTCTCATACCTTCCCCTATATCGCTCTGTTTTCGTGCACCTCCCGTAGCTTCCCATATACGGCTGTGTTTTCTTGCACCTCTCATAGCTTCCCCTATATCACTGTGTTTTCTGGAACTTCTCATAGCTTCCCCTATATCGCTGTGTTTTCGCGCACCACACATAGCTTCCCCTATATCGTTGTGTTTTCTCGCACACCTTCAAGTATATCGATGTGTTTTCGCACACCTTTCATACCTGCCCCTGTAACGCTTTTTTTCGCATACCTCTCATAGCTTCCCATATATCGCTGTGTTTTTGCGCACCTCTCATACCTTCCCCTAGATCACCATGTTTTCGCACACCTCACATACCTTCCCCTATATCGCTCTGTTTTCGTGCACCTCCCAAAGCTTGCCCTATATCGCTGTGTTGATCTCACACCTCTCATAACTTCCCCTATATCGCTGTGTTTTTGTGCACCTCTCATTGCTTCCCCTACATCTCTGTGTTTACACGCATTTCTCATACATTCTCCTATATCTCTGTCTTTTCACGCACCTCCCATAACTTCCCATGTATTGCTGCATTTTCGCGCACCATTCATAACTTCCCCTATACTGCTCTGTTTTCATGCACCTCCCATAGCTTCCCATATATCGCTGTGTTTTCACGCACCTCTCATAACTTCCATTGTATCACTGCGTTTTCATGCACCTCCCATAGGTTCCCCTACATCGCTCTGTTTTCGCATGCCTATCATACCTTCCCCTATATCACTGTGTTCTCGTGCACCTCTCATAGCTTTCCATATATTGTAATGTTTTCATGCACCTCTCATAGCTTCCCCCAAATCGCTGTGTTTTCGCGCACATCTCATACCTTCCCCTATATCACTCTGTTGTCGTGCACCTCCCATACCATGCCATTATCGCTGTGTTTTCGCACGTCTCAGAGCTTCCCCTATATTGCTGTGTTTTCGTGCACCTCCCATACCTTCCCCTATATCGCTGTGTTTTCTCTCACCTCTCATACCTTCCCCTATATTGCTCTGTTTTCGTGCACCTCCCATAACTTCCCATATATCGCTGTGTTTTCGCGCACCTCTCATACCTTCCACTATATCACTGCATTTCCGCAAACCTCTGGTAGCTTCCCCTATATCGATGTGTTTTCGCGCACGTCTCATAACTTCCCCTATATTGCTATGTTTTCATGCACCTCCCATAGGTTCCCCTACATCGCTGTGTTTTCGGGTGCCTATCATACCTTCCCCTATATCACTGTGTTCTTGTGCACCTCTCATAGCTTTCCATATATCGCAATGTTTTCGTGCACCTCTCATAGCTTCCCCTATATCGCTGTGTTTTCGTGCACCTCTCACATCTGCTTTCCATATATTGCAATGTTTTCGTGCACCTCTCATATCTTCCCCTATATCGCTGTGTTTTTGCTGTCCTCTCACATCTGTGCCTATATCGCCGTGTTTTCACGCGCCTCCCATAGCTTCCCATATATCACTGTGTTTTCACGCATGTCTCAGAGCTTCCCCTATATTGCTGTGTTTTCGTTCACCTCCCATACCTTTCCCTATATCTCTGTGTTTTCTTGCACCTCTGATACCTTCCCCTATATCACTCTGTTGTTGTTCACCTTGCTTACCGTGCTATTATCGCCGTGCTTTCGCGCTCCTCTCATAGCTTCTCCTATATTGCTGTGTTTTCCCGCACTTCACATAGCTTCCCCAATATCATTGTGTTTTCGCACACCTCTGATACCTTCCCGTATATCGCTGTATTTTCGCTCACCTCTTATAGCTTGCCCTAGATCGCCCTGTTTTCGCACACCTCCCATGGCTTCCCATATATCACTGTGTTTTCGTTCACCTCTCATACTTTCTCCTATATCGCTGTGTTTTCTCGCACCTCTCATACCTTCCCCTAAATCGCTCAGTTTTCGTGCACCTCCCGTAGCTTCCCATATACGGCTGGGTTTTCTTGCACCTCTCATAGCTTCCCCAATATCACTGTGTTTTCATGCACCTCTCATACCGTCCCCTATATCGCTGCATTTTAGCGCACCTCTCATCTCTTCCCCTATATCGACGTGTTTTCAAGCGCTCCTCATACCTTCACATATATCACCGTGTGTTTGTGCACCTCCCATTGCTTTCCCTGTATCATTGTGTTTTCGCGCATCTCTCATACCTTCCGCTATATTGCGGTGTTTTCACGCACCTCCCATACATTCACCTATATCGCTGTGTTTTTGCACACCTGTCATACCTTCCCCTATATCGTGGTGATTTGTGCACCTTTCGTAGCTTCCCCTATATCGAAGTATTTTTGGGCACCTCTCATACCTGCCCCTATATCTCCGTGTTTTCGCAGACCTCTCATAGCTTCCCCTATATCGCTATGTTTTCGTGTACCTCGCATACCTTCCCCTATATCGTTGTGTTTTCATGCACCTCTCATACCTACCACTGTATCGATGTGTTTTCACGCACCTCCCATAGCTTCCCATTCTTCGCCGTGTTTTCGCTCACCTCTCATAGCTTCCCATATATTGTGATGTTTTCTCACACCTCTCATATCTTCCCCCAAATTGCTGTGTTTTTGCGCACCTCTCATAGCTTCCCCTATATCGCCGTGTCCTGGTGCACCTCCCATAGCTTGCCATATATCATTGTCTTTTCGCGCACCTCTCACACCTTCCACTATATCGCTGTGTTTCTGCGCACCTCTCGTATCTTCCCTTATATCGATGTGCTTTCGTGCACCACTCATAGTTTCCCCAATGTGGCCGTGTTTTCATGCAGCTTGCATAGCTTCCCCTATATCGTTGTGTTTTCACACACCGCTCATACTTTCACGTACATCGCCGTGTTTTCTCGCACCTCCCATAGCTTCCCCTTTATCACTGTGTTTTCGCACTCCTCTCATACCTTCCCTTCTATCGCTGTGTTTTCACACACCTCTTATAGCTTTCCATATATTGTAATGTTTTTGCGCACCTCGCATAGCTTCCCCTATATCCTTGTGTTTTCGTGCACCTCTCATACCTTCTCCTATATCGCTGTGTTATTGCTCATCTCTCATGGCTTTGTCTATATCGCCGTGTTCTCGCGCACCTCTCTTACCTTCCCCTTTCAGGCTGAGTTTTCGCTCATCTCTCATACCTTCCCCTATATCGACGTGTTTTCACACACCTTTCATACCTTCACGTATATCGCCGTGTTTTCACGCTTCTCCCATACCTTCCCCTATATCGCTGTGTTTTCGCGCACATCCCATAGATTCCCCTTTATCTCTGTGCTTTTGCACACCTCTCATACCTTCCCCTATATCGCCCTGTTTTCACACAGCTCCCATAGCTTCCCCTATATCGCTGAGTTTTCGCACACCTCTCATACCTTCCCCTATATTACTGTGTTTTTGCTCACCTCTCATAGCTTCCCCCAAATCACTGTGTTTACGTGCACCTCTCATAGCTTTCCCTATATCGCCGTGTTTTCGCGCACCTCGCATACCTTCCCCTATATCGCTGTATTTTTGCTCACCTCTCATAGCTTTGCCTCTATCACCGTGTTCTCGCGCATCACTCATACCTTCCCCTTTTTAGCTGAGTTTTCGCTAATCTCTCATACCTTCTCCTATATCAACGTGTTGTCACGCACTTCTCATAGCTTCATGTATATCACAGTGTTTTCGTGCACCTCCCATAGCTTCCCCTATATTGCTGTGTTTTCGCGCACCTCTCATATCTTACCCTATATCATTACCTTTTCCCGCACCTCCCATAGCTTCCACAATATCATTGTGTTTTCGCACACCTCTCATACCTTCCTCTATATTGCTGTGTTTTCGCTCACTTCTTATAGCTTCCCCGTATAGCGCCGTGTTTTCACGCACATCTGATACCTTCATGTATATCGCAGTGTTTTCGCGCACCTCCCATACCTTCCCCTATATTGCTGTGCTGTTGCGTAACTCCCATAGCTTCCGCTATATAACTGTTTTCGCGCACCTGTCATAGCTTCCCGTACATCGATGTGTTTTCGTACTCCTCTCAGACTTTCTCCTATATCGCCGTGTTTTCACGCACCTCCCATAGCTTCCCCTATATCGCTGTGTTTTCTCGCATCCCTCATACCTTCCCCTATATCACTCTGTAATTGCGCACTTCCCATAGCTTCCCATATATCGCCCTGTTTTCACACTGCTCCCATAGCTTCCCCTATATCGCTGTGTCTTTGCACACCTCTCATACCTTCCCGTATATTGCTGTGTTTTCGCTCACCTCTTATTGCTTCCCCTATATCGCCGTGTTTTCATGTGCCTCTCATATCTTTCCCTATATCGTCGTGTTTTCGTGCACCTCCCATACCTTCCCCTATATTGCTGTGTTGTCGCGTACCTCCCATAGCTTCCGCTATATCGCTGTTTTCGTGCACCTCTCATAACTTCCCCAACATCGCTGTGTTTTCGCGTACTTCTAATACCTTCTCCTATATCGCCGTGTTTTCGTGCGCCTCTCATACCTTCCCCTTTATCGCCTTGTTTTCATGCAGCTCCCATAGCTTCCCCTATATCGCTGTGATTTAGCACACCTCTCATACCTTCCCCTTTATTGCTGTGTTTTCGCTCACCTCTTATAGCTTTCCCTATATCGCCGTGTTTTCATGCGCCTCTCATACCTTCCCCTTTATCGCCCTGTTTTCACGCAGCTCCCACAGCTTCCCCATATCGCTGTGTTTTAGCATACCTCCCATACCTTCCCCTATATTGTTGTGTTTTCGCGCACCTCTCATACCTTTCCCTATATCGCTGTGTTCTCGTGCATCTTGCATATCTACCCCTCTATCCCTGCTTTTTCACTCTCCGCTCATACTGTCCTCTACATTGCTGTTTTCATGCACCTCTCATTGCTTGCCCTGTATTGACGTGTTTTCGCACACCTCCCATAGCTTCCGCTATATCACTGTTTTCGCGCACCTCTCATAGCTTCTGTTTTCTCGCAGATACACAGAGCTATCGCAGAGCACTATGTATCTAAAGGTGTGTTTCCCCAAGGGGAGCTGGAGGTGATATCTATTGGAAAACCTGGTGGAGACGCAGTACAGGTGCAGCTTGAAAAATTAAAACTCGAGCACCAGTTCCGGATGATGCAGATGCAGGAGCAAGACGAGGAGCTGATGGTTTCGGCGGGGACAGCTCTCTCTGAAGCAGAATTAAAAAGGGAGCCAGTAGGCTATTGTGTGGAGGAGGGAGTGCTAAGGAAGAAAGGGAGACCTAGTACTGTGCCCGCAGATGAGGAATGGGGGATGGTGCCAATAATTTATGGGGATAAGATTCTTAACCTGGCCCACAAGATACCCCTCGGTGGACATCTTGGGGGGAGGAAAACAGCGGAATCATGAAAGAGTTTTACTGGCTGCACAGGAGGAAGGATGTTACTGACTATTGTAGACATGAGTTAACACAGTTAGAGGCTATTAACATGTTAAAAGCTCACCACGATCAGAAAACAGATCTAACTAGTGATATCATGAAAATTAATGAGGCTAGGGTGCCACCTGATAAGGGGAAAACCCATTTTGAAAAGATAAGTGTGGTGCTGACCAGATGGGAGAACACTATTGTGTTGACAGACTTTGCTGTTGAGTTCTCTCCCCTAACCCCCGAACAAAGTGAACCGCTAAGAGAGCTAATTAAACGACATGCCCACGTAGGTTCAGATGTCCCGAGGTGATGCAAGGAGCTGGGACATGGAGCTGTTGCCACATCAGGCAGCCTAGTGAGCAACACCCCTATAGGATGATTAATTCAGTGACAAACGGGCTAAAGAACACAGAAGTGTATATTGACGATGTAGTGGTCTGGAGTGACATGTGGGGGGGAGCACATTATGACGGTAGAGGAGCTGTTTAAATGGCTGTCTGAAGCCAGCCTGACAGTGAACCTCGCAAAAAGTGAGTTCGGCCGCGCGAAGGTCACTTATCTGGGATTTGTAGTAGGACAGGGGCAGCTGGCTCCGATGCAAGCTAAGGTGCGGGCTGTCTCTGAAGTCCCCACCCCGACAGACAAGAGAGCCCGAAGAAGGCTCTTGGAGATGGTGGGGTACTATCCGAAGTTTTGCAGGAAAAAAAACAACTTTGCGGATAGTACCCACCCTCTTACTAAGCCCTTGCCAAAGAATGCTAAGTTGGTATGGGACGACCCTTGTTATCTGTGTCCGGGGCGAAATCCACTGAGAAGTTACACTGATCACAATTCATTAGTGTTTTCGGCCACTATGAAGTTTGCTAAGTTGGAGCTTGGTTTTAGAGGATTATTAAAATTACACATATAAAAGGAACACGGAAAATGTGATTGCTGACTGTCTGTCCAGGTGTTGACAACTTAAAATTCTCCGTATTAGCCAAATAGCTGATGACCATGTATATTTGTGTGTATCTAAGAATGTATTCCTGCCTATTATTTTTACCCCGGTAAAAATCCTTTGAAGGGTAGGGATGTGACAAAAGAACCAGTTATCAGAAGATTGATGCCGATAAGAGGACAATGGGGGAACATTCAAGGTGCTAATAAGAGAGAGACGAGAGAGATTACCGAAAGGAGACACGGTTCCGAGTATTTTCAGAGACCAGTGGCTTTGAATCCTGAACTGTTTGAAGTTTGATGGACAGGCGATACCCCAGCAAGGGGATAAAAAGGGACAGGTTCGCTAAGGCAACAGACACACGACTCCACGAGGTAACGAGACCCTGAAAGTGGTGTGCCCCCCCACAAGTTGGTGGGAGTTTTTGGAGGTCTGGTCGCGGGACCAGCCATAGACGCACAGGGTGGAAAGATACAGTCGGGCGGGTACCTGGTGTGTGTGTCCACCCTTGCCTGGGTGCCGGGTTCACCGCAGAAGAACGATCGTATCTGGAACGGAGGGGTTACAGTCGGTGACCTCAGAAGACATTAGAAAGAGCTCGCCCGAAAGCTAACTGCGAGGAATATCGAAGGTCTGTTTGGAATCCGATTTGCATATTCATTCGTTCTCTCTCTCTCTTCTCCCCGCCTCAACGGCACGACCGCGATTACTGCGAACTGAACTGAACTAAATTGAACTGAACTTTGCGTCACTTGAAACTGATCATTTACCCCTAGCCTGCAATAGAGCTTGATTGATCCTATTATCCTAGTTCTGTGTACGTGTGTGTTTTATCATTGCTACACTGTTGCATTTATATCCTTTTGATTAGAGTTCTGTGTTGCTTATTTCTTTAATAAAACTTTCTTAGTTCCAGTAATCCAGACTCCAACTAAGTGGTCCATTTCTGCTGGTTTGTCAACCCAATTACGGGGTACGTAACAACGGCGATATAGGAGAAAGTATGAAAGGAGCACGATAACACAGCGATGTACAGGAAGGTATGGGAGGAGCACGAAAACATGACGATACAGGGGAAGGTATGAGAGGTGAGCGAAAACACAGCAATATAGGGGAAGCTATGGGCGGAGTGCAAAATCACAGTGATATAGGGGGAAGTCTGAGAGGTGAGCAAAAACACAGCGATATAGGGGAAGCTATGGGAGGTGCGCAAAAACACGGTGATATATGTGAAGGTATGTGAGGTGCCTGAAAACACGTCGATACAGGGGAAGCGATGAGAGGTGCATGAAAACTCAACAATATAGAGTACGGTATAAGCGGAGCGTGAAAATGCAGGGATATAGGGGTAGGTATGCAAGATGCATGAAAAAACAGTGATATAGGGGGTGGTATGAGAGGTGCGCGAAAACACAATGATATAGAGGAATCTATGGGAGGTGCGCAAAAACGCAGCGGTATATGGGAAGCTATGGGAGGTGCTCGATAACAGAGCGATATAGGGGAATGAATGAGGGGTGCGAGAAAACACAGTGATGTAGGGGAAGCTATGGGAGGTGCGTGAAAACACGGCAATATAGGAGAAAGCATGAGATGAGCAGGAAAACACAGCGATGTATGGGAAGGTATGGGAGGTGCGCGACAACAGAGTGATACAGGGGACGGTATCAGAGGTTGGAGAAAACACAGCGATATAAGGGAAGCTGTGGGAGGTGCATGAAAACATTGCGATATAGGAGAAGGTATGAGAGGTACGCGACAACACAGCAATATAGGGGAAGGTATGGGAGGTGAGCAAAAACACAGCCATATACGTGAAGGTATCAGAGGTGCGTGAAAACATGTCGATATAGGGGAAGGTATGAGAGGTGCACAAAAACACGGCGATATAGGGGAAGCTATAAGAGGTGAGCGAAAACACAGCGATATAGGGTAAAGTATGAGATGTGCGTGAAAACACAGCAATGTAGGGGAAGCTATGGGAGTTTTGCGAAATCACAGCGATATAGGGGAAGGGATGAGAGGTGGGTGAAAACACAGCGATATAGGGGAAGCTATGGGAGGTGCGCAAAAACACAGCGATATAGGGGAAGGTATAGGAGATGCACGAAAACACTGCGATATAAGGGAAGGTATGAGAGGTACGCGAAAACACAGCAATTTGAGGGAAGCTATGAGAGGTGCGCGAAAATATTGCAATATATGGAAAGCTATGAGAGGTGCACGAGAACACAGCGATAGACGGGAAGCTATGAGAGTGTGCGCGATAACACAGTGAAAAAGGGGAACGTTATGAGAGGTACGCGAAAACACGGCAATATGTGAGAAATTATGGGAGATGCGTGAAAACACGGCGATATAGGGGAAGGTATGAGAGGTGCTCAAAAACACTGCGATGTAGGGGAAGCTATGGGAGGTGCGCGAAAGCAAATCGATATAGGGGAAGTGATGAGAGGTGCTCTAAAACACAGCAATATAGAGAAGAGTACGAGGGGTCTGCGAAAACACGGCGATATAGGAGTAGGTATGAGAGGTCGGCGAATAGACAGCGATATAGGGGATGCTATGGGATTTGTGCGAAATCACAGCTATATAGTGGCAGGTATGAGAGGTGTGCGAAAACACAACGATATTGGGGAAGCTATGAGAGGTGCGGGAAAACACTACGATATAGGGTAAGGTATGAGAGGTGTGTGAAAACACAGTGATATAGTGGAAGCTATGGGTGTTGTGTGAAATCACAGCGATATAGGGAAAGGGATGAGAGGTGTGTGAAAACACAGCGATATCGGGTAAGCTATGGGAGGTGTGTGAAAAAAGGGCGATATAGGGGAAGGTATGAGAGGTGTGCAAAAACACAGCGATATAGGGGAAGCTATGAGAGGTGCGCGAAAACACAGTGATAAATTGGAATCTATGGGGGGTGCGTGAAAACAGGACAATATAGGGGAAGGTATGGGAGGTGCTCAAAAACACAGCGATGTATGGGAAGATATGGGTGGTGCGTGAAAGCAGAGCAATACAAGAGAAGTGATGAGAGGGGCGTTAAAACACAGCAATATAGGGGAGGGTATGAGAGGTCCGCAAAAACATGGCAATATAGGGGTAGGTATGAGAGGTGGGCGAAAAGACAGTGATAAGCGGGAAGCTATGAGAGATGCACAAGAACACAGCGATATAGGGGATGCTATGGGAGTTGTGCGAAATCACAGCGATATAGGGGAAGGAATAAGAGGTGCAACAAAACACAGCGATACAGGGGAAGCTATGGGAGGTGGGCGAAAGCAAAGCGATATAGGGGAAGGTATGAGAGTGTTCTAAAACACAATGATTTTGGGGAAGCTATGGGAGTTGTGCGAAATCACAGCAATATAGGGGAATGAATGAGAGGTGCATGAAAACACGACGATATAGGGAAAGCTATGGGAGGTGAGTGAAAACAGGGCTGTATGGGAAGCTGTGGGAGGTGCACAATAAGAGAGCGATATAGGGGAAGGTATAAGGGGTGCGAGAAAACACAGCGATGTAGGGGAAGATATGGGAGGGGCGTGAAAACATGGCGATATTGGAGAAAGTATGAGAGGAGCACGATATCACAGCGATTTAGGGGAAGGTATGACAGGTGTGCAAAAACACAGCGATATAGGGGGAGCTATGGGTGGTGCCCGAAAACACAGTGTAAGGGGAAGGAATGGGAGGTGCATGAAAACACAGCAATATACGTGAAGGTATCAGAGGTACGTGAAAACATGTCGATAAAGGGGAAGGTATGAGAGGTGCACGAAAACACGTTGATATAGGGGAAGCTATAGAGGTGAGCAAAAACAGATCAATATAGGGGAAGGTATGAGAGGTGTGCGAAAACACAATGATATTGGGGAAGCTATGGGAGGTGCAGGAAAACACAGCGATATAGGGGAAGGTAGCAGAGGTGTGAGAAAACACAGCGATATAGGGGAAGCTATGGGAGGTGTGCGAAAACATGGCAATATAAGGGACGCTATGAGAGGTGTGTGAAAACACAGCTATCTAGGGGAAGCTATGAGAGGTGCGCAAAAACAGCAATATATCAGAAGCTATGTGAGGTACGCGACAACACAGCAATAGAGGGGAAGGTATGGGAGGTGCACGAAAACACGACGATATAGGGAAAAGTATAAGAGGTGAGCGAAAACACAGCGATATAGGGGAAGGTATGAGAGGTGTGTGAAAACAGTGATATAGGGGAATCTATGGGAGGTACGCAAAAATAAAGCGATATAGGGGAAGGTATGGGAGGTGCGCGAAAACACAGTGATATAGAGGAAGCTATGGGAGGTGCGTGGAGAAATGTTGATAAACGTGATGTTATGAGAGGTGCGCGAAAACACAGCAATTTGATGTAAGCTATGAGAGGTGCGCGAAAACATTGCAATATATGGAAAGCTATGAGAGGTGCACGAGAACACAGCGATAGAGGGGAAGCTATGAGAGGTGTGCGATAACTGAGTGAAAACCGGGAAGGTATGAGAGGAGCGCGAAAACACGGCGATATAGGGGAAGGTATGAGAGGTGCGCGAAAACACAATGATATTGGGGAAGCTATGGGAGGTACGGTAAAACACAGCGATATAGGGTAAGGTATGACAGGTGCGCAAAAACACAGCGATATAGGGGAATCTATGGGAGTTGTGCGAAAACACAGCGATATAGCGGAAGGCATGGGAGGAGCACGAAATCACGGCGATATAGGGGAAGGTATGAAAGGTGCGCGATAACCCAGTGATATTGGGGAAGCTATGGGAGGTGCGCGAAAACATGGTGATATACGTGATGTTATGAGAGGTGCGCGAAAACACAGTAATTTGCGGGAAGCTATGAGAGGTACGCGAAAACATTGCAGTATATGGAAAGCTATGAGAGGTGCACGAGAACACAGTGATAGAGGGGAAGCAATGAGAGGTGCGCGATAACACCATGAAAAGGGGGAGGGTATGAGAGTTGCGGGAAAACACGGCGATATATGGGAAACTATGGGAGGTGCGTGAAAACAGGGCGATATAGGGGAAGGTATGAGAGGTGTGCGAAAACACAGTGATATAGGGAAATCTATAGGAGGTGTGCGAATACGCAGCGATATATAGGAAGCTATGGGAGTTGTGCGATAACAGAGCGATATAGGGGAAGGTATGAGGGGTGCGCGAACACACAGCGATATAGGGGAAGTTATGAGAGGTGGTCGAAAACTCAGTAATATAGGGGAAGCTATGGGTGGTGTGCGAAAACGCGGCGATACACATGAAGGTATATGAGGTGCGTGAAAACACGTCGATACAGGGGAAGCGATGAGAGGTGCACCAAAACTCAGCAATATAGAGGATGGTATGAGCGGAGAGTGAAAACGCAGGGATATAGGGGTAGATAAGCAAGATGCATGAAAACACACTGATATAGGGAAGGTATGAGAGCTGCGCGAAAACACAACGATATAGGGGAAGGTATGACAGGTGCGCAAAAACACAGTGATGTAGAGGAATCTATAGGAGGTGCGCGAAAACGCAGTGATATATGGGAAGCTATGGGAGGTGTGCGATAACAGAGCGATATGGGGACAGTATTAGAGGTGGGAGAAAACGCAGCGATATAGGGGAAGCTATGGGAGGTGCGTGAAAACAGTGCGATATAGGAGAAGGTATGAGAGGTATGCGAAAACACGGCGAAATAGGGGAAGATATGAGAGGTGCGCGTAAATACAGCGATTTGGGGGAATCTATGAGAGGTGCACGAAAACATTGCAACATATGTTAAGCTATGAAAGGTGTACGAGTACAGAGGGACATAGGGGAAGGTGTGGGAGGTGCACCAAAACTCGGCGATATAGGGGAAGTTATGAGAGGTGCGCGAAAACACAGTGATATAGGGGAAGCTATGGGAAGTGCGCGAAAACATGGTGATATATGTGATGTTATGAGAGGTGCACAAAAACAGAGCAATTTGAGGGAAACTATGAGAGGTGTGCGAAAACATTGCAATATATGGAGAGCTATGAGAGGTGCACGAGAACACAGCGATAGAGGGAAAGCTATGAGAGGTGTGCGAAAACACATTGAAAAAGGGGAAGGTATGAGAGGTGCGGGAAAACACGGCGATATATGGGAAACTATGGGAGGTGAGTAAAAACAGGGTGATATAGGGACGGTATGAGAGGTGCACAAAAACACAGCGATATTGGTGGATCTATGGGAGGTGAGCAAAAACACTGCGATATAGGGGAAGGTATGCGAGGTGCGTGAAAACACGGCGATATAGGGTTAGCTGTGAGAGGTGCGCGTAAACAGTGATTTAGGGAATCTATGAGAGGTGCACAAAAACATTGCAAGATATGATAAGCTATGAGAGGTGTACGAGAACACAGCGATATAGGGGAATCTATGGGAGGTGCGCGAAACCACAGTGATATAATGGAAGGTATGGGTGGTGCACGAAAACACAGTGATAAAGGGGAATGAATGAGAGGTGCGTGAAAACACAACGATATAGAGGAATCTATAGGAGGTGCGCGAAAATGCAGCGATATATGGGAAGCTATGGGATGTGCGCAATAACAGAGCGATATAGGGGAAGGTATGAGGGGTGCGAGAAAACACAGCAATGTAGGGGAAGCTATGAGAGGTGCGCGAAAACAGTGATATAGCGAAAGCTATGGGAGCTGTGCGAAAACACGGCGATATACCTGAAGATATGTGAGTCGATACAGGGGAAGTGATGAGAGGTGCACGAAAACTCAGCAATATCGAAGATGGTATGAGCGGAGAGTGAAAACGCAGGGATATAGGGGTAGATATGCAAGAAGCATGAAAACACACTGATATAGGGAAGGTATGAGAGGTGCGCAAAAACACAACGATTTAGGGGAAGGTATGAGAGGTGCGCGAAAACACAGTCAAATAGAGGAATCTATAGGAGGTGCTCGAAAACTCAGCGATATGGGAAGCTATGGGAAGTGAGTGATAACAGAGCGACATAGGGGACGGTATCAAAGGTGGTATAAAACACAGCGATATAGGGGAACCTATGGGAGGTGTGTGAAAACATTGCGATATAGGAGAAGGTATTAGAGGTACGCGAAAACACAGCAATGTTGGGGAAGTTATGGGAGGTATGCGACAACAGAGCAATATAGGGGAAGGTATGGGAGGTGTGCGAAAACACGTCGATATAGAGGAAGGTATGAGAGGCGCACGATAACTCGGCGATATAGGGGAAGCTATAAGAGGTGAGCGAAAACACAGCAATATAGGGGAAGGTATGAGAGGTGCGCAAAAACACAGCGATATAGGGGAATCTATGGGATGTGCGCAAAAGCAAAGCAATATAGGGCAAGGTATGGGAGGTGCGGGAAAAAATGGTGAGAAACGTGATGTTATGAGAGGTGCGCGAAAACAGAGCAATTTGAAGGAAGCTATGAGAGGTGCGTGAAAGCATTGCAATATATGGAAAGCAATCAGAGGTGCACGAGAACACAGCGATAGAGGGGAAGCAATGAGAGGCGCGCAATAACACAATGAAAAAGGGGACGGTATGAGAGGTGCGCAAAAACACAGCGATATAGGGTAATCTATGGGAGGTGCACGAAACCACAGCGATATAGGGGAAGGTATGGGTGGTGCACGAAAATAGGGTGATATAGGGGAAGGTATGAGAGGTGCGTGAAAACACAACGATATAGGGGGAGGTATGAGAGGTATGCCAAAACACAGTGATATAGAGGAATCTATAGGAGGTGTGCGAAAACGCAGCGACATATGGGAAGCTATGGGAGGTGTACAAAACAGAGCGATATAGGGTAAGGTATCAAAGGTTGGAGAAAGCACAGCGATATAGGGGAAGCTATGGGAGGTGCGTGAAAACACGGCGATATAGGAGAAGGCATTAGAGGTACGCGAAAACACAACGATGTTGGGGAAGTTATGAGAGGTACGCGAAAACAGCGATATAGTGGAAGCTATGGGAGGTACGCGAAAACACAGCAATATAGGGTAAGTTATGGGAGGTGCGCGAAAACACGGTGACATACGTGAAGGTATCAGAGGTGCGTGAAAACATATCGATATAGGGGAAGGTATTAGAGGCGCACGAAAACATGGCAATATAGTGGAAGCTATAAGGGGTGAGTGAAAACACAGCAATATAGGGGAAGGTATGAGAGGTGTGCAAAAAAACAACATTATAAGGGAATCTATGGGATGTGCGTGAAAACACAGCGATATAGGGGAAGGTATGAGAGGTGCGTGAAAACAGAGCAATTTGAGGGAAGGTATGAGAGGTGCGCGAAAACACACTGAGATAGGGGAAGCTATGAGAGGTGCGCGAAAACATGGTGATGCACGTGATGTTATGAGAGCTGCGCGAAAACAGTGATAGAGCGGAAGCTATGGAAGTTACACAACAACACAGCAATATAGGAGAAGGTACGGGAGGTGTGCGAAAACAGAACAATTTGAGGGAAGCTATGAGAGGTGAGCGAAAACATTGCAATATATGGAGAGCTATTAGAAGTGCATGAGAACATAGCGATAGAGGGGAAGCTATGAGAGGTGCGCGATAACACAGTGAAAAAGGGAAAGGTATGAGAGGTGCGGGAAAACACGGCGATATATGGGAAACTATGGGAGGTGCGTGAAAACAGGGTGATATATGAGAAAGTATGAGAGGAATATGAAAACACATCGATGTACGGGAAGCTATGAGAGCTGTGCGAAAACAGTGATATAGCGGAAGCTATGGAAGTTATGCAACAACACAGCAATATAGGGGAAGGTATGGGAGGTGCGCGAAAACACGGCAATATAGGGAAAGCTATGAGACGTGTACGTAAACACAGTGATATAGGGGAAGCTATGGGAGGTGTGCAAAAACATGGTGATATACGTGATGATATGAGAGGTGTGCGAAAACAGAACAATTTGAGGGAAGCTATGAGAGGTGAGCGAAAACATTGCAATATATGGAAAGCTATGAGAGGTGCACGAGAACACAGTGATAGAGGGGAAGCTATGAGAGGTGCGGGAAAATGCAACGATATAGGTTAAGGTATGAGAGGTGCGAGAAAACACAGCAATATAGGGGAAGCAATGGGAGGTGCACGAAAACACGGCTATATACGTGAAGCTATGAGAGGTGCGTGAAAACACGTCGATATAGGGGAAGGTTTGAGAGATTAGCGAAAACATAGCTAAATAGGGGAAGGTATGAGTGATGCGCGAGAAAATGGAGATATAGGCAAAGTTGTGAGAGGTGAGCAAAAACACAGTGATATAGGGAAAGATATGCAAGGTGCGTGAAATCACGGCGATATAGGGGAAGCTATGAGAGGTGCGCGTAAACACAGCGATTTGGGGAAATCTATCAGAGGTGCACAAAAACATTGCAATATATGTTAAGCTATGAGAGGTGTACGAGATCAAAAAGATATAGGGGTAGGTGTGGGAGGTGCACGAAAACATGACGATACAAGGGAAGATATGAGAGGTGAGCGAAAACACAGCGATATGAGCGAAAACACAGCTATATAGGGGAAGCTATGAGCGTTTCGCAAAATCACAGCGATATGGTGGAAGGTATGAGAGGTGCGCAGAAACACAGAGATACAGGGGAAGGTATGGGAGGTGCGTGAACACAGGGTTTTATACGGGAAGGTATTAGAGGTGCACAAAAACACAGCGATTAGGGGAATCTATGGGAGGTGCACGAAAACACAGCGATATAGGGGAAGGTATGAGAGGTGCGTGAAAACAGGGCGTTATAGTGGAACTTATTAGAGGTGCGCAAAAACACAGCGAGATAGGGGAATCTATGGGAGGTGCACGAAAACACGACCATATAGGGGAAGGTATGAGAGGTGCGCGCAAGCATGGTGATATACGTGATGTTATGAGAGGTGAACGAAAACAGAGCAATTTGAGGGAAGCTAAGAGAGGTGAGCGAAAACATTGCAATATATGGAGAGCTATGAGAGGTGCATGAGAACACAGTGACAGAGGGGAAGCTATGAGGGGTGCGGGAAAATGCAGCGATATAGCGTAAGTTATGAGAGGTGCGCGAAAACACAGCAATATAGGGGAAGCTATGGGAGGTGCACGAAAACACGGCTATATACGTGAAGCTATGAGAGGTGCATGAAAACACGTCGATATGGGGGAAGGTATGAGAGATTAGTGAAAACTCAGCTAAAAAGGGGAAGTTTTCGTGCACCTCTCATACCTTCCCCTATATCGGTGTGTTTTCACGCACCTCTCATAACTTCCCCTTTATCGCTGTGTTATTGCTCACCTCTCATACCTCCCCCTATATCGTTGTGTTTTCACGCACCTCTCATAAATTCTCCTATATCGTTGTGTTTTTGCACACCTCTCATACCTTCCCCTATATCGCTGTGTTTTCGTGCACCTCTCATAGCTTCCACTATATTGCCTTGTTTTCGCGCACCTCTCATGTCTTCCCCTATATCACTGTGTTTTCGCGCACCTTCGATACCATCCCCTATATTGCTGTGCCTTCGCATACCTCTCATAACTTCATCTATATCACCCTTTTTTTGGGCACCTTCCATACCTTCTCCTATATCGCTGTGCCTTGCGCACCTCTCGTACCTTCCCCTATATCGCTGTCTTGTCGTGCACATCCTATAGATTCACCTTTATCGCTGTGTTATTGCTCACCTCTCATAGCTTCACCTACATCGCCCTGTTTTCGCGGACCTCCAATTCCTTCACCTATATCGCTGTTTTCGTGCACCTCTCATACCTTCCCCTATATCGCTGTTTTCACGCAACTCTCATAACTTCTCCTACATCGCTGTGTTTTTGTGCACCTCTCATACCTTCCCTAATATCGCTGAGTTTTCATGCACATCTCATCACGTCCCCTATATCGCTGTGTATTCACACACCTCCCATAGCATCCCCTATGTCACTGTTCCTTTGCGAACCTCTCATACCTTCACCTATATCACCCTGTTTTCGCACACCTCCCATACCTTCCCCTATATCGCTGTCTTTTTGCACACCTCTCATGTCCTCCCCAATATCGCCGTGTTTTCATGCACATCTCATAACGTCCCCTATATCGCTATGTATTCACGCACCTCCCATAGCATCCCCTATACCGCTGTGCCTTCGTGCACCTATCATTCGGTCCCCTATTTTGCCCTGTTTTCGCGCACCTCCCATGACTTCGCCTACATCGCTGTGTTTTCGCGCAGCTCTCATAGCTTCCCCTATATCGCTGTCTTTTCGCGCACATCCCATAGCTTCCACTATATCGCCGGGTTTTCGCGCACCACTCATGTCTTCACCTATATCGCTATGTTTTCGCTCCTCTCATTACTTCACTTATATCGCTGTGTTTTCGTGCAGCTCCCATAGCATCCCCTGTATTGCTGTGCCTTCGCGCACCTCTCATACCTTCCTCTATATCGCCCTGTATTCGCGCCCCTCCCACTGCTTCCCTTATATCGCTGTATTTTCGTGCAGCTCTCATACCTTCCACTATATCGCTGTGTTTTCACACACCTCTCATAACTTCTCCTATATCGCTGTGTTTTTGTGCACCTCTCATACCTTCCCTAATATCGCTGCGTTTTCATGTACATCTCATAACGTCCCCTATATCGCTGTGTATTCACGCACCTCCCATAGCATCCCTTATATCGCTGTGCCTTGCGCACCTCTCATACCTTCCCCTATATCGCTGTCTTTTCGCGCACATCGCATAGATTCACCTTTATCGCTGTGTTATTGCTCACCTCTCATAGCTTCCCCTATATCGCCGTGTTTTTACTCACCTCTCATAGCTTCCCCTATATCGCCGTTTTTCGCGCACCTCTCATGTTTTCAGCTAGATCGCTATGTTTTCGCTCCTCTGATTACTTCCCCTATATCGCTGTGTTTTCGCGCACCTCTCATGATTTTCCCTATATCGCCGTGGTCTCGCACACCTCTCTCATACCTTCCCTCTATATCGCCGTGATTTTGCACACGTCCCATAGCTTCGCCTATATCGCTGTGTTTTCGGGCACCTCTCATACCTTCCCCTACATCACCCTGTTTTCATGCACGTCTCATAACGTCCCCTATATCGCCCTGTTTTCGCGCACCTCCCATACCTTCCCCTAAATCGCTGTGTTTTCGTGCACCTCTCATACCTTCCCCTATGTCGCTGTGTTTTCACGCACCTCGCATAACTTCTCCTATATCGCTGTACTTTTACACACATCTCATACCTTCCCCTATATTGCCGTGTTTTTCATACACATCTCATTCCGTCCCCTATATCACTGTGTTTTCGCGCACATCCCATAACATCCCTTATATCGCTGTGCCTTCGTGTACCTCTCATATCTTCCCCTATATCGCCCTGTTTTTGCGCACCTCCTATACATTCCCCTATATCGCTGCGCTTACGTGCACCTCTCAGATCTTCACCTATATCGCTGTGTTTTCATGCACATCTCATAACGTCCCCTATATCGCTGTGCTTTCTCGCACCTCTGATACATTCCCCTGTATCTCCGTGTTTTCGTGCACATCTAATAATTTCCCCTATATCGCCGTGATTTGGCACACGTCCCATAGCGTCCCCTATATCGCTGTGTTTTCGGGCAGCACCTCTCATACCTTCCCCTATATCGTCCTGTTTTCGCGCACATCCATAGCTTCCACTATATTGCCCTGTTTTCGCGTACCTCTCATACCATCCCCTATATCGCCCTGTTTTCACGCACCTCCCATACCTCCCCCTATATTGCTGTGTTTTCGTGCACCTCTTATACCTTGCCCTATATTGCTGTGTTTTCACGCACCTCTCATAAATTCTGCTATATATGCTGTATTTTTCGCACCTCTCATACCTTCCCCTATATTGCCCGTGTTTTCATGCACATCTCATAACGTCCCCTATATCGCTGTGCATTCGTGCACCTCCCATAGCACCCCTATATAACTGTGCCTTCGCGTACCTCTCATACTTTCCCCTATATCGCCCTGTTTTCGCTCACTTCCCATAACTTCCACCGATATCGCTGTGTTTTCGTGCACCTCTCATACCTTCCCTAATATCGCTGTGTTTTCATGTACATCTCATAACGTCCCCTATATCGCTGTGTATTCACGCACCTCCCATAGCATCCCTTATATCGCTGTGCCTTGCGCACCTCTCATACCTTCCCCTATATCGCTGTCTTTTCGCGCACAATCGCATAGATTCATCTTTATCGCTGTGTTATTGCTCACCTCTCATAGCTTCCCCTATATCGCCGTGTTTTTACTCACCTCTCATAGCTTCCCCTACATCGCCGTTTTTCGCGCACCTCTCATGTCTTCAGCTAGATCGCTATGTTTTTCGCTCCTCTCATTACTTCCCCTATATCGCTGTGTTTTCGCGCACCTCTCATGATTTTCCCTATATCGCCGTGGTCTCGCACACCTCTCATACCTTCCCCTATATCGCCGTGATTTTGCACACGTCCCATAGCGTCGCCTATATCGCTGTGTTTTCGGGCACCTCTCATACCTTCCCCTACATCACCCTGTTTTCATGCACGTCTCATAACGTCCCCTATATCGCCCTGTTTTTCACGCACCTCCCATACCTTCCCCTAAATCGCTGTGTTTTTGTGCACCTCTCATACCTTCCCCTATGTCACTGTGTTTTCACGCACCTCGCATAACTTCTCCTATATTGCTGTACTTTTGCCCGCATCTCATACCTTCCCCTATATTGCCGTGTTTTCATGCACATCTCACAACGTCCCCTATATCGCTGTCTATTTGCGCACCTCCCATAGCATACCCTATATCACTGTGCCTTCGCGCACCTCTCATACCTTCCCCTATATCGCCGTGTATTCATACACATCTCATACCGTCCCCTATATCGTTGTGTTTTCGTGCACCTCCCATAGCTTCGCCTACATTGCTGTTTTCGCACACCTCTCATACCTTCCCCTATATTGCTGTTTTTTCGCGCACATCCCATAGCTTCACCTTTATCGCTGTGTTATTGCTCACCTCTCATACCTCCCCCTATATCGCTGTGTTTTCACTTACCTCTCATAACTTCTCCAATATAACTGTATTTTTGCGCCCCTCTCATGGCTTCTCCAATATCGCCGTGTTTTCATGCACATCTCTTAACATCCCCTATGACGCTGTGTATTCGCACATCTCCCATAGCAACCCCTATATCGCTGTTCTTTTGCGCACCTCTCATACCGTCCCCTATATCGCCCTGTACCGCACACCTCCCATACCTTCCCGTATATCGCTGTCTTTTTTGCACACGTCTCATGGCTTCCCCAATATCGCCGTGTTTTCATGCACATCTCATAACGTCCCCATATCGCTGTGCATTCACGCACCTCCCATAGCATCCCCTATACCGCTGTGCCTTCGCGCACCCCTCATACCGTCCCCTATATCACCCTGTTTCGCGTACCTCCCATGGTTTCGCCTACATCGCTGTGTTTTCGCGCACCTGTCATAGCTTCCTCTATATCGCTGTCTTTTCGTGCATATCCCAAAGCTTCAGCTTTATCGCTGTCTTATTGCTCACTCTCTCATAGCTTCCCCTATTTCGCCGTGTTTTCGTACACCTCTCATATCTCCCCCATATTGCTGTTTTCACGCACCTCTCATAACTTCTCCTATATTGCTGTGTTTTTGTGCACCTCTCATACCTTCCCTAATATCGCTGCGTTTTCATGCACATCTCATAACGTCCCCTATATCGCTGTGTACTCGCGCACCTCCCATAGCATCCCCGATATCGCTGGCCTTCGCACACCTCTCATACATTCCCCTATATCGCCCTGTTTTCGCGGACCTCCCATTCATTCTCCTATATCGCTGTGTTTTTGTGCACCTCTCATACCTTCCCTAATATTGCTGCGTTTTCATGCAAATCTCATAACGTCACCTATATCGCTGTGTATTCACGCACCTCCCGTAGCATATCCTATATTGCTGTGCCTTGCGCACCTCTCAAACATTCCCCTATATCGCTGTCTTTTTGCACATATCCCATAGATTCAACTTAATCACTGTGTTATTGCTTACCTCTCATAGCTTACCCTATATCGCCGTGTTTTCACGCACCTCGCATGTCTTCACCTATATCGCTATGTTTTTGCTCCTATCATTGCTTCCCCTATATCGCTGTGTTTTCTCGCACCTCTGATACATTCCCCTGTATTGACATGTTTTCGCGCACCTCTTACAATTTCCCCTATATTGCCGTGTTCTCGCACACCTCTCATACCTTCCCTATATCACTGTTTTTCTGTGCACGTCCCATAGCGTCCCCTATATCGCTGTGTTTTCTCGCACCTCTGATACATTCCCCTGTATCGCCGTATTTTCGCACATATCCCATAGCTTCCACTAAATTGCCCTGTTTTTGCGCACCTCTCATGTCTTCCCCTATATCACGGTGTTTTCGCGCACCTCTCACACCTTCCACTATATCGCTCTGTTTTCGCACACCTCTCATACCTTCCCCTGTATCGCTGTGTTTTCACGCACCTCTCATAACTTCTCCTATATTGCTGCATTTTTGCGCACCTCTCATAACTTCCCCCATATCGCTGTGTTTTTATGCACATCTCATAACGTCCCCATATCACTGTGTAGTCGCGCACCTCCCATAGCCTCCCACATATTGCTGTGCCTTCGCGCACTTCTCATACCTTCGCCTATATCGCCCTGTTTTCGCACACTTCCCGTTCATTCTCCTGTCGCTGTGTTTTTGTGAACCTCTCATAACTTCCCCTATATAGCTGTGTTTTTGCGCACACCCCATAGATTCACCTTTATCACTGTGTTATTGCTCACCTCTCATAGCTTCCACTATGTTGTCCTGCTTTCACGCACCTCTCATGTCTTCCACTATATCACTGTGTTTTCGCGCACCTCCCCTAGCATCCCCTATATGGCTGTGTCTTCGCACTTCTCTCATACCATCCCCTATATTGCCCTGTTTTCGAGCACATCCCATACCTCCCCCTATATCGCTGTTTTCACGCACATCTCATAACTTCTCCTATATTGCTGTATTTTTGCGCACCTCTAATAACTTCCCCTATATCGCCGTGTTTTTATGCACATCTCATAACGTCCCCTATATCGCTGTGTATTTGCACACCTCCCATAGAATCCCCCATATCGCTGTGCCTTGTGCACCTCTCATACCTTCCCCTATATCGCTGTCTTTTCGCGCACATCCGATAGATTCACCTTCACGCTGTGTTATTGCTCACCGCTCATAGCTTCCCCTATATCGCTGTGTTTTTGCTCACCTCCCATACCTTCCCCTAAATCGCTGTGTTTTCGTGCACCTTTCATACCTCCTCCTATATCGCTGTGTTTTCACTCACCTCTCATAACTTCTCCTAAATTGCTGTATTTTTGCGCACCTCTCATAACGTCCCCTATATCGCTGTGTATTCGCGCACCTCCCATAGAATCCCCTATATCGCTGTGCCTTCACGCACCTCTCATACTTCCCCTATATCGCCCTGTTTTCGCATACCTCTCATTCCTTCCCCTATATCGCTGTGTTTTTGTGCACCTCTCATACCTTCCCCTATATCGCTGTGTTTTCACTCACCTCTCATAACTTCTCCTATATCGCTGTGTTTTTGTGCACCTCTTATATCTTCCCTAATATCGCTGCGTTTTAATGCACATCTCATAACGTCCCCTATATCGCTGTGTATTCACGCACCTCCCATAGCATCCCCTATATCGCTGTGCCTTGCGCACCTCTCATACCTTCCCCTATAGCGCTGTCTTTACGCGCACATCCCATAGATTCAACTTTATCGCTGTGTTATTGCACACCTCCCACAGCTTCCCCATATCGACGTGTTTTTGCTCACCTCTCATAGCTTCCCCTATATTGACGTGTTTTCGCGCACCTCTCATGTCTTCACCTAGATCGCTATGTTTTCGCTCCTCTCATTACTTCCCCTATATCGCTGTGTTTTCTCGGACCTCTGATACATTCTCCCGTATCGCCGTATTTTCGCGCACCTCTCATAGCTTCCCCTATATCGCCATGTTTTCATGCACATCTCATACCGTCTCCTATATCACTGTGTTTTCACGCACATCCCATAGCATCCCCTATATCGCTGTGCCTTCGTGTACCTCTCAGATCTTTCGCTATATCACTGTGTTTTCATGCACATCTCATAACGACCCCTATATCGCTGTGCTTTCTCGCACTTCTGATACATTCCCCAGTATCGCAGTGTTTTCGTGCACCTCTCATAATTTCCCCTATATCGCCGTGTTTTCGCGCACCTCTCATTCCTTCCCCTATATCGCTGTGTTTTTGTGGACCTCTCATACCTTCCCCTATATCGCTGTGTTTTCACACACCTCTCATAACTTCTCCTATATCGCTGTGTTATTGTGCACATCTTGTATCTTCCCTAATATCGCTGCGTTTTAATGCACATCTCGTAAAGTCCCCTATATCGCTGTGTATTCACGCACCTCCCATAGCATGCCCTATATCGCTGTGCCTTGCGCACCTCTCATACCTTCCCCTATATCGCTGTCTTTACGTGCACATCCCATAGATTCAACTTTATCGCTGTGTTATTGCACACTTCTCACAGCTTCCCTTATATCGCCGTGTTTTTGCTCACCTCTCATAGCTTCCCCTATATTGCCGTGTTTTCGCGCACGTCTCATGTCTTCACCTAGATCGCTATGTTTTCGCTCCTCATTACTTCCCCTATATCGCTGTGTTTTCTCGCAGCTCTGATACATTCTCCCATATCGCCGTGTTTTCGCGCACCTATCATAGCTTCCCCTATATCGCCGTGTTTTCATGCACATCTCATACTGTCTCCTATATCACCGTGTTTTCACGCACATCCCATAGCATCCCCTATATCGCTGTGCCTTCGTGTACCTCTCATATCTTCCACTATATCGCTGTGTTTTCATGCACATCCCATAGCATCCCCTATATCGCTGTGCCTTCGTGTACCTCTCAGATCTTTCGCTATATCACTGTGTTTTCATGCACATCTCATAACGACCCCTATATCGCTGTGCTTTCTCGCACTTCTGATACATTCCCCAGTATCGCAGTGTTTTCGTGCACCTCTCATAATTTCCCCTATATCGCCGTGTTTTCGCGCACCTCTCATTCATTCTCCTATATTGCTGTGCTTTTGTGAACCTCTCATACCTTCCCTAGTATCGCTGCTTTTTCATGCACATCTCATAACGTCCCCTATATCACTGTGTATTCGTGCAACTCTCATAGCATCCCCTATATCACTGTACATTCGCGCACCTCTCACACCTTCCAATATATTGCCCTGTTTTTGCACAGCTCCCATACCTTCCCCGATATCGCTGTGTTTTCGTGTACCTCTCATACCTTCCCCTATATCGCCCTGTTTTCGCACACATCCCATAGCTTCCACTATATTTCCCTGTTTTGGCGCACCTCTCATGCCTTCCCCTATGTCGCTCTGTTTTCGCTCCTCTCATAACGTCCCCTATATTGCTGTGTTTTCTTGCACCTCTGATGCATTCCCCTGTATCGCCGTATTTTTGCGCACCTCTCATACTTTTCCCTATATAGCCGTGTTTTTGCACATCTCTCATGGCATCCCCGATATCGCCGTGTTTCATGCATATTTCATACATTCCCCTATATCTCTGTGTTTTCGCGCACCTCCCATAGCTTCCGCTACATCGCTGTGCCTTGCGCACCTTTCATACCTTCCCCTATATGGCTGTGTTTTTGCGCATATCCCATAGATTCACCTTTATCGCTGTGTTATTGCTCACCTCTCATAGCTTCGCCTATATCACCGTGTTTTTGCTCACCCCTCATAGCTTCCACTATATTGCCCTACTTTCACGCACCTCTAATGTCTTCCCCTATATCACTGTGTTTTCGCGCACCTCCCATAGCATCCCCTATATTGCTGTGTCTTTGCACTCCTCTCATACCTTCCCCTATATTGTCCTGTTTTCGAGCACCTCCCATACCTTCCCCTATATCGCTGTGTTTTCGTGCACCTTTCATACCTCCCCCATTTCGTTGTGTTGTCTCGCACCTCTCATAAATTCTCCTATATCGCTATATTTTTTCGCACATCTCATACCTTCCCCTATATCGCTGTGTTTTCACGCACCTCTCATGTCTTCACCTAGATCGCTATGTTTTCGCTCCTCTCATTACTTCCCCTATATCGCTGTGTTTTCTCGCACCTCTGGTATAATCTCCCATATCGCCGTGTTTTCGCGCACCTCTCATAGCTTCCTCTATATCGCCGTGTTTTCATACACATCTCATTCCGTCCCCTATATCACTGTGTTTTCGCGCACATCCCATAACATCCCTTATATCGTTGTGCCTTCGTGTACCTCTCATATCTTCCCCTATATCGCCCTGTTTTTGCGCACCTCCTATACATTCCCCTATATCGCTGCACTTATGTGCACCTCTCATATCTTCACCTATATCGCTGTGTTTTCATGCACATCTCATAACGTCCCCTATATCGCTGTGCTTTCTCGCACCTCTGATACATTCCCCTGTATCTCCGTGTTTTCGTGCACCTCTAATAATTTCCCCTATATCGCCGTGTTTTGGCACACGTCCCATAGCGTCCCCTATATCGCTGTGTTTTCGGGCACCTCTCATACCTGCCCTTATATCGTCCTGTTTTCGTGCACATCCCATAGCTTCCACTATATTGCCCTGTTTTCGCGTACCTCTCATACCATCCCCTATATCGCCCTGTTTTCACGCACCTCCCATACCTCCCCCTATATCGCTCTGTTTTCGGGCACCTCTCATACCTTCCCCTATATCGCACTGTTTTCGCTCACCTCCCATTCCTTCCCCTATATTGCTGTGTTTTCATGCACTTCTCATACCTTGCCCTATATTACTGTGTTTTCACGCACCTCTCATAAATTCTGCTATAACGCTGTATTTTTCGCACCTCTCATACCTTCCCCTATATTGCCGTGTTTTCATGCACATCTCATAACGTCCCCTATATCGCTGTGTATTCCTGCACCTCCCATAGCACCCCTATATAACTGTGCCTTCGCGTACCTCTCATACTTTCCCCTATATCGCCCTGTTTTCGCTCACTTCCCATAACTTCCCCGATATCGCTGTGTTTTCGTGCACCTCTCATTCATTCCACTATATCGCTGTGTTGTCACCCACCTCTCATAACTTCACCTATATCGCTGTGTTTTTGCACACCTCTCATACCGTCCCCTTTATCTCTGTGTTTTCGCGCACCTCCCATAGCTTCGCTGACATCGCTATGGTTTCGCTCCTCTCATTACTTCCCCTATATCACTGTGCTTTCGTGCACGTCCCATAGCGTCCCCTATATAGCTGTGTTTTTGGGCACCTCTCATACCTTCCACTATATCGCCCTGTTTTCGCGCACCTCTTATACCTTCCCCTATATCGCTGTGTTTTCGTGCACCTCTCATACCTTCCCTTATATGGCTGTATTTTTGCGCACATCTCATACCTTCCCCTATATTGATCTGTTTTCATGCACATCTCATAAAGTCCCCTATATTGCCCTGTTTTCGCGCACCACCCATACCTTCCCCTATATTGCTGTGTTTTCGTGCACCTCTCATATCTTCACCTATATCGCTGTGTTTTCATGCACATCTCATAACGTCCCCTATATCGCTGTGCTTTCTCGCACCTCTGATACATTCCCCTGTATCGCCTGGTTTCGCGCACCACCCATACTTTCCCCTATATTGCTGTGTTTTCGTGCACCTCTGATACCTTCTCCTATATCGCTGTGTTTTCACGCATCTCTCATAATTTCTCCTATATCACTGTGTTTTCACGCACCTCTCATAACTTCTCCTATATCGCTGTACTTTTGCGCACATCTCATACCTTCCCCTATATTGCCGTGTTTTCATGCACATCTCCTAACCTCCCCTATATCACTGTGCATTCGCGCACCTCCCGTAGCATACCCTATATCACTGTGCCTTCCCGCACCTCTCATACCTTCCCCTATATCGCCCTGTTTTCGCGCTCCTCCCATACCGTCCCCGATTTCGCTGTGTTTTCGTGCACCTCCCATAGCTTTGCATACATCGCTGTTTTCGCGCACATCCCATAGCTTCACCTTGATTGCTGTGTTAATGCTCACCTCTCATAGCTTCCCCTATATCGCCGTGTTTTCACGCAATTCGCATGTCTTCACCTATATCGCTTTGTTTTTGCTCCTATCATTACTTCCCCTATATCGCTGTGCTTTCTCGCACCTCTGATACATTCCCCTGTATTGCCATGTTTTCGCGCAGCTCTTACAATTTCCCCTATATTGCCGTGTTCTCGCATACCTCTCATACCTTCCCCTACATCACTGTTTTTTTGCTCACGTCCCATATCGTCCCCTATATCGCTGTGTTTTCTCGCACGTCTGATACATACCCCTGTATCGCCGTGTTTTCGCGCACATCCCATAGCTTCCACTATATTGCCCTGTTTTTGCGCACCTCTCATGTCTTCCCCTATATCACGGTGTTTTCGCGCACCTCTCATACCTTCCCCTATATCGCTGTGTTTTCACGCACCATTCATAACTTCTCCTATATTGCTGCATTTTTGCGCACCTCTCATAACTTCCCCCATATCGCTGTGTTTTTATGCACATCTCATAACGTCCCCATAGCACTGTGTAGTCTCGCACCTCCCATAGCATCCCCTATATCGCTGTGCCTTGCGCACCTCTCATACTTTCCCCTATATAGCTGTGTTTTTGCGCACATCCCATAGATTCACCTTTATCACTGTATCATTGCTCACCTCTCATAGCTTCCCCTATATCGCCGTGTTTTTGCTCACCTCTCATAGCTTCCACTATATTGTCCTGCTTTCACGCAGCTCTCATAGCTTCCCCGATATCGCCGGGTTTTCACGCACCTCTCATGTCTTCACCTAGATCGCTATGTTTTTGCTCCTCTCATTACTTCCCCTATATCGCTGTGCTTTCTCACACCTTTGATACATTCCCCTGTATCGCCGTGTTTTCGCGCACCTCTCAGAATTTCCCCTATATCGCCGTGTTTTCGCGCACGTCCCATAGCGTCCCCTATATCGCTGTGTTTTCGGGCACCTCTCATACCTTCCCCTGTATCGCACTGTTTTCGCGCACATCCCATAGCTTCCACTATATTGCCCTGTTTTCGCGCACCTCTCATACCATCCCCTATATCGCCATGTTTTTACGCACCTCCCATACCTCCCCCTATCTTGCTGTGCTTTCGTGCACCTCTCATACCTTGCCCTCTCTTACTGTGTTTTCACTCACCTCTCATAAATTCTGCTATAATGCTGTACTTTTGCGCACCTCTCATACCTTCCCATATATTGCCGTGTTTTCAGCAACATCTCATAACGTCCCCTATATCGCTGTGTATTCATGCACCTCCCATAGCACCCCTATATAACTGTGCCTTCGTGTACCGCTCATACCTTCCCCTATATCGCCTTGTTTTCGCTCACTTCCCATAACTTCCCCGATATCGCTGTGTTTTCAGGCACCTCTCATACCTTCCCCTATATCCCCCTGTATTCGCGCACATCCCATAGCTTCCACTATATTGCCCTGTTTTCGCGCACCTCTCATACCATTCCCTATTTCGCCCTGTTTTCGCGCACCTCCCATACCTCCCCCTATATTGCTGTTTTTTCGTCCACCTCTCATACCTTGCACTATATTGCTGTGTTTTCACGCACCTCTCATAAATTCTGCTATAACGCTGTATTTTTGTGCACCTCTCATACCTTCCCCTATATTGCCGTGTTTTCATGCACATCTCATAATGTCCCCTATATCGCTGTGTATTCGTGCACCTCCCATAGCACCCCTATATAACTGTGCCTTTGCGTACCTCTCATACCTTCCCCTGTATCACACTGTATTCGCTCACTTCCCGTAACTTCCCCGATATCGCTGTGTTTTTGCACACCTCTCATACCTTCCCTTATATCGCTGTGTTTTCACGCACATCCCATAGATTCAACTTTATCGCTGTGTTATTGCACACCTCTCACAGCTTCCCCTATATCGCAGTGTTTTTGCTCACCTCTCATAGCTTCCCCTATATCGCCGTGTTTTCGCGCACCTCTCATGTCTTCACCTAGATTATCGCTCCTCTCATTACTTCCCCTATATCGCTGTGTTTTCTCACACCTCTGATACATTCTCCCATATCGCCGTGTTTTCGTGCACCTCTCATAGCTTCCCCTATATCGCCGTGTTTTCATGCACATCTCATACCGTCTCATATATCACTGTGTTTTCGCGCACATCCCATACCATCCCCTATATCGCTGTACCTTCGTGTACCTCTCATCTCTTCCCCTATATCGCTGTGTTTTCATGCACATCTCATAATGTCCCCTATATCGCGGTGCTTTCTCGCACCTCTGATACATTCCCCTGTATCGCCATGTTTTCGCGAACTTCTCATAAGTTCCCCTATATTGCCGTGTTTTCACGCACGTCCCATAGCATCCCCTATATCGCTGTGTGTTCGGGCACCTTTCATACCATCCCCGATATCGCCGTTTTCGCGCACCTCCCATACCTCCCCCTATATTGCTGTGTTTTCGTGCACCCCTCATACCTTGCCCTATATTGGTGTGTTTTCACGCACCTCTCATAAATTCCGCTATAACGCTGTATTTTTGTGCACCTCTCATACCTTCCCCTATATTGCTGTGTTTTCATGCACATCTCATAACGTCCCCTATATCGCTGTGTATTCGTGCACCTCCCATAACTCCCCTATATAACTGTGCCTTCGCGTACCTCCATACCTTCCCCCATATCGCCCTGTTTTCACACACCTCCCATAACTTTGCCGATATCGCTGTGTTTTTGCACACCTCTCATACCTTCCCCTATATCGCTGTGTTTTCACGCACCTCTCATGGCTTCCCCAATATCGCCGTGTATTCATGCACATCTCGTACTGTCCCCTTTATCGCTGTGTTTTCACGCACATTCCATACCGTCCCCTATATCGCTGCATTTTCGCGCACCTCTCATACCTTCCCCTGTATCGCTGTGTTTTCACGCACCTCTCATAACTTCTCCTATATCGCAGTATTATTGCGCACATCTCATACCTTCCCCTATATTGATGTATTTTCATGCAAATCTCATAACGTCCCCTATATCGCTGTGTATTCACGCACCTCCCATAGCATCCCCTATATCGCTATGCCTTGCGCACCTCCCGTACCTTCCCCTATATCGCTGTCTTTTCGCACACATCCCATAGATTCAACTTTAACACTGTGTTATTGCACACCTCTCAGAGCTTCCCCTTTATCGCCGTGTTTTTGCTCACCTTTCATAGCTTCCCCTATATCGCCATGTTTTCGCGCACCTCTCATGTCTTCACCTAGATCGCTCTGTTTTCGCTCCTCTCATTACTTCCCCTAATTCGCTGTGTTTTCTCGCATCTCTGATACATTCCCCTGTATCGCCGTGTTTTCGCGCACCTCTCATAATTTCCCCTATATCGCCGTGTTTTCGCGCACATCCCATACCGTCCCCTATATCGCTGTGTTTTCGGACACCTCTCATACCTTCCCCTATATTTCTGTGTTTTCATGCACATCTCATAACGTCCCCTATATCTCTGTGTATTCATGCACCTCCCATAGCACCACTATATAACTGTGCCTTTACGTACCTCTCATACCTTCCCCTATATTGCCCTGTTTTCGCTCACTTCCCATAACTTCCCTGATATCGCTGTGTTTTTGCACACCTCTCATACCTTCCCCTATATTGATGTGTTTTCACGCACCTCTCATGGCTTCCCCAATATCGCCGTGTTTTCATGCACATTTCATAACGTCCCCTATATCGCTGTGCATTCGCGCACCTCCCGTAGCATCCCCTATATCACTGTGCCTTCGCGCACCTCTCACACCTTCCCCTATATCGCTATGTTTTCGCGCCCCTCCCATACCTTCCCCGATATCGCTATGTTTTCCTGCACCTCCCATAGCTTCGACTACATCGTTGTTTTCGCGCACAACCCATAGCTTCACCTTGATCGCTGTGTTATTGCTCACCTCTCATAGCTTCCCCTATATCGCCGTGTTTTCGCGCACCTCGCATGTCCTCACCAATATCGCTATGTTTTTGCTCCTATCATTACTTCCCCTATATCGCTGTGTTTTCTCGCACCTCTGATAACTTCTCCTAAATTGCCATGTTTTCGCGCACTCTTAGAATTTCCTTTATATTGCTGTGTTCTCGCACACCTCTCATACCTTCCCCTATATCGCCCTGTTTTCGCACACCTCTCATACCTTCCCCTATATCGCTGTGTTTTCACGCACCTCTCATAACTTCTCCAATATTGCTGCATTTTTGCGCACCTCTCATAACTTACCCCATATCGCTGTGTTTTTATGCACATCTCATAACGTCCCCATATCACTGTGTAGTCGCGCACCTCCCATAGCCTCCCACATATTGCTGTGCCTTCGCGCACTTCTCATACCTTCACCTATATCGCCCTGTTTTCACACTCTTCCCATTCATTCTCCTATGTCGCTGTGTTTTTGTGAACCTCTCATACCTTCCCTAATATCGCTGCATTTTCATGCACATGTCATAACGTCCCGTATATCGATGTGTATTCACGCACCTCCCATAGCATCCCCTATATTGCTGTGCCTAGCACACCTCTCATACCGTCCCCTATATTGCCGTGTTTTCGCGCACCTCTCATAGCTTCCCCTATATCGCCGAGTTTTCGTACAAATCTCATACCGTCCCCTATATCGCCCTGTTTTCGAGCACCTCCCATACCTTCCCCTGTATCGCTGTGTTTTCGTGCACCTCTCATACCTCCCTCTATATCGCTGTGTTTTCACGCACCTCTCGTAACTTCTCCTATATCACTGTGTTTTTGTGCACATCTTATATCTTCCCTAATATTGCTGCTTTTCCTACACATCTCATAACGTCCCCTATATCGCTGTGTACTCACGCACCTCCCATAGCATCCCCTATATCGCCGTGTTTTCGTACAAATCTCATACCGTCCCCTATATTGCCCTGTTTTCGAGCACCTCCCATACCTTCCCCTGTATCGCTGTGTTTTCACGCACCTCTCATAACGTCCCCTATATCGCTGTGTACTCACGCACCTCCCATAGCATCCCCTATATCGCTGTGCCTTGCACACCTCCCATACCTCCCCCTATATCGCTGTATTTTCGCACACATCCCATAGATTCAACTCTATCACTGTGTTATTGCACACCTTTCATAGCTTCCCCTATATCGCCGTGTTTTCGCGCACGTCTCATGTCTTCACCTAGATTGTTATGTTTTCGCTCCTCTCATTACTTCCCCTATATCGCTGTGTTTTCTCGCACCTCTGATACATTCCCCTGTATCGCCGTGTTTTCGCGCACCTCTCATAAATTCCCCTATATCGCCGTGTTTTCGCACACGTCCCATAGCGTCCCCTATATCGCCCTGTTTTCGCACACCTCTCATACCTTCCCCTATATCGCTGTGTTTTCACGCACCTCTCATAACGTCCCCTATATCACTGTGTAGTCGCGCACCTCCCATAGCATCCCATATATTGCTGTGCCTTCGCACACCTCTAATACCTTCCCCTATATCGCCCTGTTTTCGCACACCTCTCATACCTTCCCCTATATCGCTGTGTTTTCACGCACCTCTCATAACTTCTCCTATATTGCTGCATTTTTGCGCACCTCTCATAACTTCCCCTATATCGCTGTGTTTTTATGGACATCTCATAACGTCCCCTATATCACTGTGTAGTCGCGCACCTTCCATAGCCTCCCACATATTGCTGTGCCTTCACGCACTTCTCATACCTTCCCCTATATCGCCATGTTTTTGCACACTTCCCATTCATTCTCCTATGTCGCTGTGCTTTTGTGAACCTCTCATACCTTCCCTAATATCGCTGCGTTTTCATGCACATCTCATAACGTCCCCATATCGCTGTGTTTTCACGCACCTCCCATAGCATCCCCTATATCGCTGTGCCTTGCGCACCTCTCATACCTTCCCCTATATCGCTGTCTTTTCGCGCACATCCCATAGATTCAACTTTATCGCTGTATTATTGCACATCTCTCACAGCTTCCCCTATATCGCCGTGTTTTTGCTCACCTCTCATAGCTTCCCCTATATCGCTGTGTTTTTGCGCACCTCTCATAATTTCCCCTATATCGCCGTGTTTTCGCGCACATCTCATAACGTCCCCTATATCTCTGTGCTTTCTCGCACCTCTGATACATTCCACTGTATCGCCGTGTTTTCGCGCACCTCTCATAATTTCCCCTATATCGCCGTGTTTTCGCGCACCTCTCATTCCTTCCCCTATATCGCTGTGTTTTCGTGCACCTCTCATACCTTTCCCTATATTGCTGTGTTTTCAAACACCTCTCATAACTTCTCTTATATCGCTGTGTTTTAGTTCACCTCTTATATCATCCCTAATATCGCTGCGTTTTAATGCACATGTCATAACGTCCCCTATATCGCTGTGTATTCACGCACCTCCCATAGCATCCCCTATATCGCTGTACCTTCCCCTATATCGCTGTCTTTTCGCGCACATCCCATAGATTCAACTTTATCGCTGTGTTAATGCACACCTCTCACAGCTTCCCCTATATCGCCGTGTTTTTGCTCACCTTTCATAGCTTCCCCTATATTGCCGTGTTTTCGCGCACCTCTCATGTCTTCACCTAGATCACTATGTTTTCGCTCCTCTCATTTCTTCCCCTATATCGCTGTGTTTTCTCGCACCTCTGATACATTCTCCCATATCGCCGTGTTTTCGTGCACCTCTCATAGCTTCCCCTATATCGCCGTGTTTTCATGCACATCTCATACCGTCTCTTATATCACTGTGTTTTCGCGCACATCCCATACCATCCCCTATATCGCTGTACTTTCGTGTACCTCTCATCTCTTCCCCTATATCGCTGTGTTTTCATGCACATCTCATAATGTCCCCTATATCGCGGTGCTTTCTCGCACCTCTGATACATTCCCCTGTATCGCCATGTTTTCGCGAACTTCTCATAAGTTCCCCTATATTGCCGTGTTTTCACGCACGTCCCATAGCATCCCCTATATCGCTGTGTGTTCGGGCACCTCTCATACCATCCCCGATATCGCCGTTTTCGCGCACCTCCCATACCTCCCCCTATATTGCTGTGTTTTCGTGCACCCCTCATACCTTGCCCTATATTGGTGTGTTTTCACGCACCTCTCATAAATTCTGCTATAACGCTGTATTTTTGTGCACCTCTCATACCTTCCCCTATATTGCTGTGTTTTCATGCACATCTCATAACGTCCCCTATATCGCTGTGTATTCGTGCACCTCCCATAACTCCCCTATATAACTGTGCCTTCGCGTACCTCCATACCTTCCCCCATATCGCCCTGTTTTCACACACCTCCCATAACTTTGCCGATATCGCTGTGTTTTTGCACACCTCTCATACCTTCCCCTATATCGCTGTGTTTTCACGCACCTCTCATGGCTTCCCCAATATCGCCGTGTATTCATGCACATCTCGTACTGTCCCCTTTATCGCTGTGTTTTCACGCACATTCCATACCGTCCCCTATATCGCTGCATTTTCGCGCACCTCTCATACCTTCCCCTGTATCGCTGTGTTTTCACGCACCTCTCATAACTTCTCCTATATCGCAGTATTATTGCGCACATCTCATACCTTCCCCTATATTGATGTATTTTCATGCAAATCTCATAACGTCCCCTATATCGCTGTGTATTCACGCACCTCCCATAGCATCCCCTATATCGCTATGCCTTGCGCACCTCCCGTACCTTCCCCTATATCGCTGTCTTTTCGCACACATCCCATAGATTCAACTTTAACACTGTGTTATTGCACACCTCTCAGAGCTTCCCCTTTATCGCCGTGTTTTTGCTCACCTTTCATAGCTTCCCCTATATCGCCATGTTTTCGCGCACCTCTCATGTCTTCACCTAGATCGCTCTGTTTTCGCTCCTCTCATTACTTCCCCTAATTCGCTGTGTTTTCTCGCATCTCTGATACATTCCCCTGTATCGCCGTGTTTTCGCGCACCTCTCATAATTTCCCCTATATCGCCGTGTTTTCGCGCACATCCCATACCGTCCCCTATATCGCTGTGTTTTCGGACACCTCTCATACCTTCCCCTATATTTCTGTGTTTTCATGCACATCTCATAACGTCCCCTATATCTCTGTGTATTCATGCACCTCCCATAGCACCACTATATAACTGTGCCTTTACGTACCTCTCATACCTTCCCCTATATTGCCCTGTTTTCGCTCACTTCCCATAACTTCCCTGATATCGCTGTGTTTTTGCACACCTCTCATACCTTCCCCTATATTGATGTGTTTTCACGCACCTCTCATGGCTTCCCCAATATCGCCGTGTTTTCATGCACATTTCATAACGTCCCCTATATCGCTGTGCATTCGCGCACCTCCCGTAGCATCCCCTATATCACTGTGCCTTCGCGCACCTCTCACACCTTCCCCTATATCGCTATGTTTTCGCGCCCCTCCCATACCTTCCCCGATATCGCTATGTTTTCCTGCACCTCCCATAGCTTCGACTACATCGTTGTTTTCGCGCACAACCCATAGCTTCACCTTGATCGCTGTGTTATTGCTCACCTCTCATAGCTTCCCCTATATCGCCGTGTTTTCGCGCACCTCGCATGTCCTCACCAATATCGCTATGTTTTTGCTCCTATCATTACTTCCCCTATATCGCTGTGTTTTCTCGCACCTCTGATAACTTCTCCTAAATTGCCATGTTTTCGCGCACTCTTAGAATTTCCTTTATATTGCTGTGTTCTCGCACACCTCTCATACCTTCCCCTATATCGCCCTGTTTTCGCACACCTCTCATACCTTCCCCTATATCGCTGTGTTTTCACGCACCTCTCATAACTTCTCCAATATTGCTGCATTTTTGCGCACCTCTCATAACTTACCCCATATCGCTGTGTTTTTATGCACATCTCATAACGTCCCCATATCACTGTGTAGTCGCGCACCTCCCATAGCCTCCCACATATTGCTGTGCCTTCGCGCACTTCTCATACCTTCACCTATATCGCCCTGTTTTCACACTCTTCCCATTCATTCTCCTATGTCGCTGTGTTTTTGTGAACCTCTCATACCTTCCCTAATATCGCTGCATTTTCATGCACATGTCATAACGTCCCGTATATCGATGTGTATTCACGCACCTCCCATAGCATCCCCTATATTGCTGTGCCTAGCACACCTCTCATACCGTCCCCTATATTGCCGTGTTTTCGCGCACCTCTCATAGCTTCCCCTATATCGCCGAGTTTTCGTACAAATCTCATACCGTCCCCTATATCGCCCTGTTTTCGAGCACCTCCCATACCTTCCCCTGTATCGCTGTGTTTTCGTGCACCTCTCATACCTCCCTCTATATCGCTGTGTTTTCACGCACCTCTCGTAACTTCTCCTATATCACTGTGTTTTTGTGCACATCTTATATCTTCCCTAATATTGCTGCTTTTCCTACACATCTCATAACGTCCCCTATATCGCTGTGTACTCACGCACCTCCCATAGCATCCCCTATATCGCCGTGTTTTCGTACAAATCTCATACCGTCCCCTATATTGCCCTGTTTTCGAGCGCCTCCCATACCTTCCCCTGTATCGCTGTGTTTTCACGCACCTCTCATAACGTCCCCTATATCGCTGTGTACTCACGCACCTCCCATAGCATCCCCTATATCGCTGTGCCTTGCACACCTCCCATACCTCCCCCTATATCGCTGTATTTTCGCACACATCCCATAGATTCAACTCTATCACTGTGTTATTGCACACCTTTCATAGCTTCCCCTATATCGCCGTGTTTTCGCGCACGTCTCATGTCTTCACCTAGATTGTTATGTTTTCGCTCCTCTCATTACTTCCCCTATATCGCTGTGTTTTCTCGCACCTCTGATACATTCCCCTGTATCGCCGTGTTTTCGCGCACCTCTCATAAATTCCCCTATATCGCCGTGTTTTCGCACACGTCCCATAGCGTCCCCTATATCGCCCTGTTTTCGCACACCTCTCATACCTTCCCCTATATCGCTGTGTTTTCACGCACCTCTCATAACGTCCCCTATATCACTGTGTAGTCGCGCACCTCCCATAGCATCCCATATATTGCTGTGCCTTCGCACACCTCTAATACCTTCCCCTATATCGCCCTGTTTTCGCACACCTCTCATACCTTCCCCTATATCGCTGTGTTTTCACGCACCTCTCATAACTTCTCCTATATTGCTGCATTTTTGCGCACCTCTCATAACTTCCCCTATATCGCTGTGTTTTTATGGACATCTCATAACGTCCCCTATATCACTGTGTAGTCGCGCACCTTCCATAGCCTCCCACATATTGCTGTGCCTTCACGCACTTCTCATACCTTCCCCTATATCGCCATGTTTTTGCACACTTCCCATTCATTCTCCTATGTCGCTGTGCTTTTGTGAACCTCTCATACCTTCCCTAATATCGCTGCGTTTTCATGCACATCTCATAACGTCCCCATATCGCTGTGTTTTCACGCACCTCCCATAGCATCCCCTATATCGCTGTGCCTTGCGCACCTCTCATACCTTCCCCTATATCGCTGTCTTTTCGCGCACATCCCATAGATTCAACTTTATCGCTGTATTATTGCACATCTCTCACAGCTTCCCCTATATCGCCGTGTTTTTGCTCACCTCTCATAGCTTCCCCTATATCGCTGTGTTTTTGCGCACCTCTCATAATTTCCCCTATATCGCCGTGTTTTCGCGCACATCTCATAACGTCCCCTATATCTCTGTGCTTTCTCGCACCTCTGATACATTCCACTGTATCGCCGTGTTTTCGCGCACCTCTCATAATTTCCCCTATATCGCCGTGTTTTCGCGCACCTCTCATTCCTTCCCCTATATCGCTGTGTTTTCGTGCACCTCTCATACCTTTCCCTATATTGCTGTGTTTTCAAACACCTCTCATAACTTCTCTTATATCGCTGTGTTTTAGTTCACCTCTTATATCATCCCTAATATCGCTGCGTTTTAATGCACATGTCATAACGTCCCCTATATCGCTGTGTATTCACGCACCTCCCATAGCATCCCCTATATCGCTGTACCTTCCCCTATATCGCTGTCTTTTCGCGCACATCCCATAGATTCAACTTTATCGCTGTGTTAATGCACACCTCTCACAGCTTCCCCTATATCGCCGTGTTTTTGCTCACCTTTCATAGCTTCCCCTATATTGCCGTGTTTTCGCGCACCTCTCATGTCTTCACCTAGATCACTATGTTTTCGCTCCTCTCATTTCTTCCCCTATATCGCTGTGTTTTCTCGCACCTCTGATACATTCTCCCATATCGCCGTGTTTTCGTGCACCTCTCATAGCTTCCCCTATATCGCCGTGTTTTCATGCACATCTCATACCGTCTCTTATATCACTGTGTTTTCGCGCACATCCCATACCATCCCCTATATCGCTGTACTTTCGTGTACCTCTCATCTCTTCCCCTATATCGCTGTGTTTTCATGCACATCTCATAATGTCCCCTATATCGCGGTGCTTTCTCGCACCTCTGATACATTCCCCTGTATCGCCATGTTTTCGCGAACTTCTCATAAGTTCCCCTATATTGCCGTGTTTTCACGCACGTCCCATAGCATCCCCTATATCGCTGTGTGTTCGGGCACCTCTCATACCATCCCCGATATCGCCGTTTTCGCGCACCTCCCATACCTCCCCCTATATTGCTGTGTTTTCGTGCACCCCTCATACCTTGCCCTATATTGGTGTGTTTTCACGCACCTCTCATAAATTCTGCTATAACGCTGTATTTTTGTGCACCTCTCATACCTTCCCCTATATTGCTGTGTTTTCATGCACATCTCATAACGTCCCCTATATCGCTGTGTATTCGTGCACCTCCCATAACTCCCCTATATAACTGTGCCTTCGCGTACCTCCATACCTTCCCCCATATCGCCCTGTTTTCACACACCTCCCATAACTTTGCCGATATCGCTGTGTTTTTGCACACCTCTCATACCTTCCCCTATATCGCTGTGTTTTCACGCACCTCTCATGGCTTCCCCAATATCGCCGTGTATTCATGCACATCTCGTACTGTCCCCTTTATCGCTGTGTTTTCACGCACATTCCATACCGTCCCCTATATCGCTGCATTTTCGCGCACCTCTCATACCTTCCCCTGTATCGCTGTGTTTTCACGCACCTCTCATAACTTCTCCTATATCGCAGTATTATTGCGCACATCTCATACCTTCCCCTATATTGATGTATTTTCATGCAAATCTCATAACGTCCCCTATATCGCTGTGTATTCACGCACCTCCCATAGCATCCCCTATATCGCTATGCCTTGCGCACCTCCCGTACCTTCCCCTATATCGCTGTCTTTTCGCACACATCCCATAGATTCAACTTTAACACTGTGTTATTGCACACCTCTCAGAGCTTCCCCTTTATCGCCGTGTTTTTGCTCACCTTTCATAGCTTCCCCTATATCGCCATGTTTTCGCGCACCTCTCATGTCTTCACCTAGATCGCTCTGTTTTCGCTCCTCTCATTACTTCCCCTAATTCGCTGTGTTTTCTCGCATCTCTGATACATTCCCCTGTATCGCCGTGTTTTCGCGCACCTCTCATAATTTCCCCTATATCGCCGTGTTTTCGCGCACATCCCATACCGTCCCCTATATCGCTGTGTTTTCGGACACCTCTCATACCTTCCCCTATATTTCTGTGTTTTCATGCACATCTCATAACGTCCCCTATATCTCTGTGTATTCATGCACCTCCCATAGCACCACTATATAACTGTGCCTTTACGTACCTCTCATACCTTCCCCTATATTGCCCTGTTTTCGCTCACTTCCCATAACTTCCCTGATATCGCTGTGTTTTTGCACACCTCTCATACCTTCCCCTATATTGATGTGTTTTCACGCACCTCTCATGGCTTCCCCAATATCGCCGTGTTTTCATGCACATTTCATAACGTCCCCTATATCGCTGTGCATTCGCGCACCTCCCGTAGCATCCCCTATATCACTGTGCCTTCGCGCACCTCTCACACCTTCCCCTATATCGCTATGTTTTCGCGCCCCTCCCATACCTTCCCCGATATCGCTATGTTTTCCTGCACCTCCCATAGCTTCGACTACATCGTTGTTTTCGCGCACAACCCATAGCTTCACCTTGATCGCTGTGTTATTGCTCACCTCTCATAGCTTCCCCTATATCGCCGTGTTTTCGCGCACCTCGCATGTCCTCACCAATATCGCTATGTTTTTGCTCCTATCATTACTTCCCCTATATCGCTGTGTTTTCTCGCACCTCTGATAACTTCTCCTAAATTGCCATGTTTTCGCGCACTCTTAGAATTTCCTTTATATTGCTGTGTTCTCGCACACCTCTCATACCTTCCCCTATATCGCCCTGTTTTCGCACACCTCTCATACCTTCCCCTATATCGCTGTGTTTTCACGCACCTCTCATAACTTCTCCAATATTGCTGCATTTTTGCGCACCTCTCATAACTTACCCTATATCGCTGTGTTTTTATGCACATCTCATAACGTCCCCATATCACTGTGTAGTCGCGCACCTCCCATAGCCTCCCACATATTGCTGTGCCTTCGCGCACTTCTCATACCTTCACCTATATCGCCCTGTTTTCACACTCTTCCCATTCATTCTCCTATGTCGCTGTGTTTTTGTGAACCTCTCATACCTTCCCTAATATCGCTGCATTTTCATGCACATGTCATAACGTCCCGTATATCGATGTGTATTCACGCACCTCCCATAGCATCCCCTATATTGCTGTGCCTAGCACACCTCTCATACCGTCCCCTATATTGCCGTGTTTTCGCGCACCTCTCATAGCTTCCCCTATATCGCCGAGTTTTCGTACAAATCTCATACCGTCCCCTATATCGCCCTGTTTTCGAGCACCTCCCATACCTTCCCCTGTATCGCTGTGTTTTCGTGCACCTCTCATACCTCCCTCTATATCGCTGTGTTTTCACGCACCTCTCGTAACTTCTCCTATATCACTGTGTTTTTGTGCACATCTTATATCTTCCCTAATATTGCTGCTTTTCCTACACATCTCATAACGTCCCCTATATCGCTGTGTACTCACGCACCTCCCATAGCATCCCCTATATCGCCGTGTTTTCGTACAAATCTCATACCGTCCCCTATATTGCCCTGTTTTCGAGCACCTCCCATACCTTCCCCTGTATCGCTGTGTTTTCACGCACCTCTCATAACGTCCCCTATATCGCTGTGTACTCACGCACCTCCCATAGCATCCCCTATATCGCTGTGCCTTGCACACCTCCCATACCTCCCCCTATATCGCTGTATTTTCGCACACATCCCATAGATTCAACTCTATCACTGTGTTATTGCACACCTTTCATAGCTTCCCCTATATCGCCGTGTTTTCGCGCACGTCTCATGTCTTCACCTAGATTGTTATGTTTTCGCTCCTCTCATTACTTCCCCTATATCGCTGTGTTTTCTCGCACCTCTGATACATTCCCCTGTATCGCCGTGTTTTCGCGCACCTCTCATAAATTCCCCTATATCGCCGTGTTTTCGCACACGTCCCATAGCGTCCCCTATATCGCCCTGTTTTCGCACACCTCTCATACCTTCCCCTATATCGCTGTGTTTTCACGCACCTCTCATAACGTCCCCTATATCACTGTGTAGTCGCGCACCTCCCATAGCATCCCATATATTGCTGTGCCTTCGCACACCTCTAATACCTTCCCCTATATCGCCCTGTTTTCGCACACCTCTCATACCTTCCCCTATATCGCTGTGTTTTCACGCACCTCTCATAACTTCTCCTATATTGCTGCATTTTTGCGCACCTCTCATAACTTCCCCTATATCGCTGTGTTTTTATGGACATCTCATAACGTCCCCTATATCACTGTGTAGTCGCGCACCTTCCATAGCCTCCCACATATTGCTGTGCCTTCACGCACTTCTCATACCTTCCCCTATATCGCCATGTTTTTGCACACTTCCCATTCATTCTCCTATGTCGCTGTGCTTTTGTGAACCTCTCATACCTTCCCTAATATCGCTGCGTTTTCATGCACATCTCATAACGTCCCCATATCGCTGTGTTTTCACGCACCTCCCATAGCATCCCCTATATCGCTGTGCCTTGCGCACCTCTCATACCTTCCCCTATATCGCTGTCTTTTCGCGCACATCCCATAGATTCAACTTTATCGCTGTATTATTGCACATCTCTCACAGCTTCCCCTATATCGCCGTGTTTTTGCTCACCTCTCATAGCTTCCCCTATATCGCTGTGTTTTTGCGCACCTCTCATAATTTCCCCTATATCGCCGTGTTTTCGCGCACATCTCATAACGTCCCCTATATCTCTGTGCTTTCTCGCACCTCTGATACATTCCACTGTATCGCCGTGTTTTCGCGCACCTCTCATAATTTCCCCTATATCGCCGTGTTTTCGCGCACCTCTCATTCCTTCCCCTATATCGCTGTGTTTTCGTGCACCTCTCATACCTTTCCCTATATTGCTGTGTTTTCAAACACCTCTCATAACTTCTCTTATATCGCTGTGTTTTAGTTCACCTCTTATATCATCCCTAATATCGCTGCGTTTTAATGCACATGTCATAACGTCCCCTATATCGCTGTGTATTCACGCACCTCCCATAGCATCCCCTGTATCGCTGTACCTTCCCCTATATCGCTGTCTTTTCGCGCACATCCCATAGATTCAACTTTATCGCTGTGTTAATGCACACCTCTCACAGCTTCCCCTATATCGCCGTGTTTTTGCTCACCTTTCATAGCTTCCCCTATATTGCCGTGTTTTCGCGCACCTCTCATGTCTTCACCTAGATCACTATGTTTTCGCTCCTCTCATTTCTTCCCCTATATCGCTGTGTTTTCTCGCACCTCTGATACATTCTCCCATATCGCCGTGTTTTCGCACACGTCTCATACCTTCCCCATATCGCCCTGTTTTCGCACACCTCTCATACCTTCCCCTATATCGCTGTGTTTTCACGCACCTCTCATAACTTCTCCTATATTGCTGCATTTTTGTGCACCTCTCATAACTTCCCCTATATCGCCGTGTTTTCATGCACATCTCATAACGTCCCCTATATCACTGTGTAGTCGCGCACTTCCCGTAGCATCCCCTATATTGCTGTGCCTTCGCACACCTCTCATACCTTCACCTATATCGCCCTGTTTTCGCGCACCTCCCATTCATTCTCCTATATTGCTGTGTTTTTTGAACCTCTCATACCTTCCCTAATATCGCTGCATTTTCATGCACATCTCATAACGTCCCGTATATCGCTGTGTATTCATGCATCTCGCATAGCATCCCCTATATTGCTGTGCCTTGCGCACCTCTCATACCTTCCCCTATATCGCTGTTTTTTTGCGCACATCCCATAGATTCACCCTTATCGCTGTGTTATTGCTCACCTCTCATAGCTTCACCTATATCGCCGTGTTTTTGCTCACCTCTCATAGCTTCCACTATATTGCGCTACTTTCACGCACCTCTCATGCCTTCCGCTATATCACTGTGTTTTCGCGCACCTCCCATACCATCCCCTATATTGCTGTGTCTTCACACTCCTGTCATACCTTCCCCTACATCGCCCTGTTTTCGAGCACCTCTCATTCCTTCCCCTATATCGCTGTGTTTTCGTGCACCTTTCATACCTCCTCCTATATCGCTGTGTTTTCACACACCTCTCATAACTTCTCCTATATTGCTGTATTTTTGCGCACCTCTCATAATTTCCCCTATATCGCCGTGTTTTTATGCACATCTCATAACGTCCCCTATATCGCTGTGTATTCATGCACCTCCAATAGAATCCCATATATCGCTGTGCCTTTGCGCACCTCTCATACCTTCCCCTATATCACCCTGTTTTCGCGCACCTCTCATTCCTTCCCCTATATCGCTGTGTTGTCACACGCCTCTCATAACTTCTCTTATATTGCTGCATTTTTGTGCACCTCTCATAACTTCCCCTATATCGCCGTGTTTTCATGCACATCTCATAACGTCCCCTATATCGCTGGGTATTCGCGCACCTCCCGTAGCATCCTCTATATCGCTGTGCCTTCGTGCACCTCACATACCTTCCCCTATATTGCCCTGTATTCGCGCACCTCCCATAACATCCCCTATATCACTGTGCCTTTGCGTACCTCTCATACCTTCCCCTATATCTCCGTGTTTTCATGCACATCTCATAACGTCCCCTATATCGCTGTGTTTTCATGCACCTCGCATAACTTCCCCTACATCGCCCTGTTTTCGCGCACCTCTCATACCCCCTCCTATATCACTGTGTTTTCACGCACCTCTCATAACTTCCCCTATATCGCTGTGTTTTCACACAACTGTCATTGTTTCCCGACTATCGCCGTGTATTCATGTAGATCTCATACCGTCCCCATATCGCTGTGTTTTCGCGCACCTCTCATACATACCCCTATATCGCTGTCTTTTCGGGCATATCCCATAGCTTCACCTTTATCTCTGTGTTATTGCTCACCTCTCACAGCTTCCCCTATATCGCCATGTTTTCGCGCACCTCTCATGTCTTCACCTATATTGCTATGTTTTCACTCCTCTCATTGCTTCCCTTATATCGCTGTGTTTTCTCGTACCTCTGATACATTTCCCTGTATCGCCGTGTTTTCGCGCACCTCTCATAATTTCCCCTTTATCGCCGTGTTTTCGCGCACGTCCCATAGCGTCGCCTATATCGCTCTGTTTTCGGGCACCTCTCATACCTTCCACTATATTGCCCTGTTTTCGCGCACTTCCCATACCTTAACCTATATCGTCCTGTTTTCCCGCACCTCCCATACCTCCCCTATATCGCTGTGTTTTCACGCACCTCTCGTAAATTCTGCTATATCGCTGTATTTTTGCGCACCTCTCATACCTTCCCCTATATTGCCGTGTTTTCATGCACATCTGATAACGTCCCCTATATCACTGTGTATTCGCGCACCTGCCATAGCATCCCCAATATAACTGTGCCTTCGCGTACCTCTCATACCTTCCCCTATATCGCCCTGTTTTCGCTCACTTCCCATAACTTCCCCGATATCGCTGTGTTTTTGTGCACCTCTCATACCTTCAACTATATTGCTGTGTTGTCACCCACCTCTCATAACTTCTCCTATATCACTGTGTTTTTGCACGCCTCTCATACCTTCCCCTATATCATTGTGTTTTCGCGCACCTCTCATGGCTTCCCCAATATCGCCGTGTATTCATGCACATCTCATACCGTCCCCTATATCGCTCTGTTTTCGCGCAACTCCCACAGCTTCGCTGACATCGGTATGTTTTCACTCCTCTCATTACTTCCCCTATATCACTGTGTTTTCGTTCACGTCCCATAGCGTCCCCTATATCGCTGTGTTTTCTCGCACCTCTGATACATTCCCCTGTATCGCCATGTTTTCGCGCACATCCCATAGCTTCCACTATATTGCCCTGTTTCTGCGCACCTCTCATAGCATCCCCTATATCACTGTGTTTTCGCGCACCTCCCATAGCATCCCCTATATTGCTGTGCCTTCGCACACCTCTCATACCTTCCCCTATATCGCCGTATTCGCGCAACTCCCATACCTTCTCCTATATTGCTGTGTTTTGTGCACCTCTCATACCTCCCCCTATATCACTGTGTTTTCACGCACCTCTCATGCCTTCCCCTATATCGCCCTGTTTTCGAGCACCTCCCATAACTTCCGCTATATTGCCGTTTTTACTCACCTCTGATGTCTTCCCCTATATCGCCGTGTCTTCATACAAATCTCATACCGTCCCCTATATCGCCGCGTTTTCGCGCACTTCTCATAGCTTCCCCTATATCGCTGTGTTTTCATGCACATCTCATAATGTCCCGTATATCGCGGTGTTTTCGTGCACCTCTCATACCTCCCCCTATATCGCTGTGCCTTGCGCACCTCTCATACCTTCCCCTATATAGCTGTCTTTTCGCGCACATCCCATAGATTCACCTTTATCGCTGTGTTATTGCTAACCTCTAACATCTTCCCCTATATCGCCGTGTTTTTGCGCACCTCTCATAACTTACCCTATATCGCCGTGTTGTTATGCACATCTCATAACGTCCTCTATATCGCTGTGTATTCGCGCACCTCCCATAGCATCCCTTATATGGCTGTGCCTTCGCGCACCTCTCATACCTTCCCAAATATCGCCCTGTTATCGCGCACCTCCCATTCCTTCACCTATATCACTGTTTTCGTGCACCTCTCATACCTTCTCCTATATCACTGTGCCTTCGTGCACCTCTCATACCTTCCCCTATATTGCCGTGTTTTCATGCAGATCTCATAACGTCCCCTATATCGCTAGGTTTTCACGCACCTCTCATAACTTCTCCTATATTTCTGTATTTTTGCGCACCTCTCATAACTTCCCCTAAATCGCCGTGATTTTATGCACATCTCATAACGTCCCCTATATCGCTGTGTATTCGTGCACCTCCCATACCTTCCCCTATATCGCTGTGTTTTCGCACACCTCTCATAACTTCTCCTATATCGCTGTGTTTTTGAGCACCTCTCATACCTTCCCCTATATCGCTGTGTTTTCACGCACCTCTCATAACTTCTCCAATATTGCTGCATTTTTGCGCACCTCTCATAACTTACCCCATATCGCTGTGTTTTTATGCACATCTCATAACGTCCCCATATCACTGTGTAGTCGCGCACCTCCCATAGCCTCCCACATATTGCTGTGCCTTCGCGCACTTCTCATACCTTCACCTATATCGCCCTGTTTTCACACTCTTCCCATTCATTCTCCTATGTCGCTGTGTTTTTGTGAACCTCTCATACCTTCCCTAATATCGCTGCATTTTCATGCACATGTCATAACGTCCCGTATATCGATGTGTATTCACGCACCTCCCATAGCATCCCCTATATTGCTGTGCCTAGCACACCTCTCATACCGTCCCCTATATTGCCGTGTTTTCGCGCACCTCTCATAGCTTCCCCTATATCGCCGAGTTTTCGTACAAATCTCATACCGTCCCCTATATCGCCCTGTTTTCGAGCACCTCCCATACCTTCCCCTGTATCGCTGTGTTTTCGTGCACCTCTCATACCTCCCTCTATATCGCTGTGTTTTCACGCACCTCTCGTAACTTCTCCTATATCACTGTGTTTTTGTGCACATCTTATATCTTCCCTAATATTGCTGCTTTTCCTACACATCTCATAACGTCCCCTATATCGCTGTGTACTCACGCACCTCCCATAGCATCCCCTATATCGCCGTGTTTTCGTACAAATCTCATACCGTCCCCTATATTGCCCTGTTTTCGAGCACCTCCCATACCTTCCCCTGTATCGCTGTGTTTTCACGCACCTCTCATAACGTCCCCTATATCGCTGTGTACTCACGCACCTCCCATAGCATCCCCTATATCGCTGTGCCTTGCACACCTCCCATACCTCCCCCTATATCGCTGTATTTTCGCACACATCCCATAGATTCAACTCTATCACTGTGTTATTGCACACCTTTCATAGCTTCCCCTATATCGCCGTGTTTTCGCGCACGTCTCATGTCTTCACCTAGATTGTTATGTTTTCGCTCCTCTCATTACTTCCCCTATATCGCTGTGTTTTCTCGCACCTCTGATACATTCCCCTGTATCGCCGTGTTTTCGCGCACCTCTCATAAATTCCCCTATATCGCCGTGTTTTCGCACACGTCCCATAGCGTCCCCTATATCGCCCTGTTTTCGCACACCTCTCATACCTTCCCCTATATCGCTGTGTTTTCACGCACCTCTCATAACGTCCCCTATATCACTGTGTAGTCGCGCACCTCCCATAGCATCCCATATATTGCTGTGCCTTCGCACACCTCTAATACCTTCCCCTATATCGCCCTGTTTTCGCACACCTCTCATACCTTCCCCTATATCGCTGTGTTTTCACGCACCTCTCATAACTTCTCCTATATTGCTGCATTTTTGCGCACCTCTCATAACTTCCCCTATATCGCTGTGTTTTTATGGACATCTCATAACGTCCCCTATATCACTGTGTAGTCGCGCACCTTCCATAGCCTCCCACATATTGCTGTGCCTTCACGCACTTCTCATACCTTCCCCTATATCGCCATGTTTTTGCACACTTCCCATTCATTCTCCTATGTCGCTGTGCTTTTGTGAACCTCTCATACCTTCCCTAATATCGCTGCGTTTTCATGCACATCTCATAACGTCCCCATATCGCTGTGTTTTCACGCACCTCCCATAGCATCCCCTATATCGCTGTGCCTTGCGCACCTCTCATACCTTCCCCTATATCGCTGTCTTTTCGCGCACATCCCATAGATTCAACTTTATCGCTGTATTATTGCACATCTCTCACAGCTTCCCCTATATCGCCGTGTTTTTGCTCACCTCTCATAGCTTCCCCTATATCGCTGTGTTTTTGCGCACCTCTCATAATTTCCCCTATATCGCCGTGTTTTCGCGCACATCTCATAACGTCCCCTATATCTCTGTGCTTTCTCGCACCTCTGATACATTCCACTGTATCGCCGTGTTTTCGCGCACCTCTCATAATTTCCCCTATATCGCCGTGTTTTCGCGCACCTCTCATTCCTTCCCCTATATCGCTGTGTTTTCGTGCACCTCTCATACCTTTCCCTATATTGCTGTGTTTTCAAACACCTCTCATAACTTCTCTTATATCGCTGTGTTTTAGTTCACCTCTTATATCATCCCTAATATCGCTGCGTTTTAATGCACATGTCATAACGTCCCCTATATCGCTGTGTATTCACGCACCTCCCATAGCATCCCCTATATCGCTGTACCTTCCCCTATATCGCTGTCTTTTCGCGCACATCCCATAGATTCAACTTTATCGCTGTGTTAATGCACACCTCTCACAGCTTCCCCTATATCGCCGTGTTTTTGCTCACCTTTCATAGCTTCCCCTATATTGCCGTGTTTTCGCGCACCTCTCATGTCTTCACCTAGATCACTATGTTTTCGCTCCTCTCATTTCTTCCCCTATATCGCTGTGTTTTCTCGCACCTCTGATACATTCTCCCATATCGCCGTGTTTTCGTGCACCTCTCATAGCTTCCCCTATATCGCCGTGTTTTCATGCACATCTCATACCGTCTCTTATATCACTGTGTTTTCGCGCACATCCCATACCATCCCCTATATCGCTGTACTTTCGTGTACCTCTCATCTCTTCCCCTATATCGCTGTGTTTTCATGCACATCTCATAATGTCCCCTATATCGCGGTGCTTTCTCGCACCTCTGATACATTCCCCTGTATCGCCATGTTTTCGCGAACTTCTCATAAGTTCCCCTATATTGCCGTGTTTTCACGCACGTCCCATAGCATCCCCTATATCGCTGTGTGTTCGGGCACCTCTCATACCATCCCCGATATCGCCGTTTTCGCGCACCTCCCATACCTCCCCCTATATTGCTGTGTTTTCGTGCACCCCTCATACCTTGCCCTATATTGGTGTGTTTTCACGCACCTCTCATAAATTCTGCTATAACGCTGTATTTTTGTGCACCTCTCATACCTTCCCCTATATTGCTGTGTTTTCATGCACATCTCATAACGTCCCCTATATCGCTGTGTATTCGTGCACCTCCCATAACTCCCCTATATAACTGTGCCTTCGCGTACCTCCATACCTTCCCCCATATCGCCCTGTTTTCACACACCTCCCATAACTTTGCCGATATCGCTGTGTTTTTGCACACCTCTCATACCTTCCCCTATATCGCTGTGTTTTCACGCACCTCTCATGGCTTCCCCAATATCGCCGTGTATTCATGCACATCTCGTACTGTCCCCTTTATCGCTGTGTTTTCACGCACATTCCATACCGTCCCCTATATCGCTGCATTTTCGCGCACCTCTCATACCTTCCCCTGTATCGCTGTGTTTTCACGCACCTCTCATAACTTCTCCTATATCGCAGTATTATTGCGCACATCTCATACCTTCCCCTATATTGATGTATTTTCATGCAAATCTCATAACGTCCCCTATATCGCTGTGTATTCACGCACCTCCCATAGCATCCCCTATATCGCTATGCCTTGCGCACCTCCCGTACCTTCCCCTATATCGCTGTCTTTTCGCACACATCCCATAGATTCAACTTTAACACTGTGTTATTGCACACCTCTCAGAGCTTCCCCTTTATCGCCGTGTTTTTGCTCACCTTTCATAGCTTCCCCTATATCGCCATGTTTTCGCGCACCTCTCATGTCTTCACCTAGATCGCTCTGTTTTCGCTCCTCTCATTACTTCCCCTAATTCGCTGTGTTTTCTCGCATCTCTGATACATTCCCCTGTATCGCCGTGTTTTCGCGCACCTCTCATAATTTCCCCTATATCGCCGTGTTTTCGCGCACATCCCATACCGTCCCCTATATCGCTGTGTTTTCGGACACCTCTCATACCTTCCCCTATATTTCTGTGTTTTCATGCACATCTCATAACGTCCCCTATATCTCTGTGTATTCATGCACCTCCCATAGCACCACTATATAACTGTGCCTTTACGTACCTCTCATACCTTCCCCTATATTGCCCTGTTTTCGCTCACTTCCATAACTTCCCTGATATCGCTGTGTTTTTGCACACCTCTCATACCTTCCCCTATATTGATGTGTTTTCACGCACCCCTCATGGCTTCCCCAATATCGCCGTGTTTTCATGCACATTTCATAACGTCCCCTATATCGCTGTGCATTCGCGCACCTCCCGTAGCATCCCCTATATCACTGTGCCTTCGCGCACCTCTCACACCTTCCCCTATATCGCTATGTTTTCGCGCCCCTCCCATACCTTCCCCGATATCGCTATGTTTTCCTGCACCTCCCATAGCTTCGACTACATCGTTGTTTTCGCGCACAACCCATAGCTTCACCTTGATCGCTGTGTTATTGCTCACCTCTCATAGCTTCCCCTATATCGCCGTGTTTTCGCGCACCTCGCATGTCCTCACCAATATCGCTATGTTTTTGCTCCTATCATTACTTCCCCTATATCGCTGTGTTTTCTCGCACCTCTGATAACTTCTCCTAAATTGCCATGTTTTCGCGCACTCTTAGAATTTCCTTTATATTGCTGTGTTCTCGCACACCTCTCATACCTTCCCCTATATCGCCCTGTTTTCGCACACCTCTCATACCTTCCCCTATATCGCTGTGTTTTCACGCACCTCTCATAACTTCTCCAATATTGCTGCATTTTTGCGCACCTCTCATAACTTACCCCATATCGCTGTGTTTTTATGCACATCTCATAACGTCCCCATATCACTGTGTAGTCGCGCACCTCCCATAGCCTCCCACATATTGCTGTGCCTTCGCGCACTTCTCATACCTTCACCTATATCGCCCTGTTTTCACACTCTTCCCATTCATTCTCCTATGTCGCTGTGTTTTTGTGAACCTCTCATACCTTCCCTAATATCGCTGCATTTTCATGCACATGTCATAACGTCCCGTATATCGATGTGTATTCACGCACCTCCCATAGCATCCCCTATATTGCTGTGCCTAGCACACCTCTCATACCGTCCCCTATATTGCCGTGTTTTCGCGCACCTCTCATAGCTTCCCCTATATCGCCGAGTTTTCGTACAAATCTCATACCGTCCCCTATATCGCCCTGTTTTCGAGCACCTCCCATACCTTCCCCTGTATCGCTGTGTTTTCGTGCACCTCTCATACCTCCCTCTATATCGCTGTGTTTTCACGCACCTCTCGTAACTTCTCCTATATCACTGTGTTTTTGTGCACATCTTATATCTTCCCTAATATTGCTGCTTTTCCTACACATCTCATAACGTCCCCTATATCGCTGTGTACTCACGCACCTCCCATAGCATCCCCTATATCGCCGTGTTTTCGTACAAATCTCATACCGTCCCCTATATTGCCCTGTTTTCGAGCGCCTCCCATACCTTCCCCTGTATCGCTGTGTTTTCACGCACCTCTCATAACGTCCCCTATATCGCTGTGTACTCACGCACCTCCCATAGCATCCCCTATATCGCTGTGCCTTGCACACCTCCCATACCTCCCCCTATATCGCTGTATTTTCGCACACATCCCATAGATTCAACTCTATCACTGTGTTATTGCACACCTTTCATAGCTTCCCCTATATCGCCGTGTTTTCGCGCACGTCTCATGTCTTCACCTAGATTGTTATGTTTTCGCTCCTCTCATTACTTCCCCTATATCGCTGTGTTTTCTCGCACCTCTGATACATTCCCCTGTATCGCCGTGTTTTCGCGCACCTCTCATAAATTCCCCTATATCGCCGTGTTTTCGCACACGTCCCATAGCGTCCCCTATATCGCCCTGTTTTCGCACACCTCTCATACCTTCCCCTATATCGCTGTGTTTTCACGCACCTCTCATAACGTCCCCTATATCACTGTGTAGTCGCGCACCTCCCATAGCATCCCATATATTGCTGTGCCTTCG